>NW_025533469.1:1307500-1410000 GCF_020615455.1 Coregonus clupeaformis
TCTCCCATTGGCCACAACTAACAAGTTACCTCATTGGTCAAAACTTTAACGAGATACGTGGGAAATTTAAACTTAAAAGTAAACCAACCTATTCACTTGTACATTTTTTTTTAAACATTGCTTCAAAAGAAATGCATTAATGACATTACAAATCAGGAGCTATTCGATCACCTTTTAAATCTAATACCAATGAATTATAACAAATAAACTCTATACTTGGTTTTAGCAAGGTATTACATATGTAAAACAAAAATTCGTTGTTTTTTTAAAACAATATTTTGAGATCTGGGCCCATATCCACAAAGCGTCTCACAGTAGAAAATTGGTCCTCTCTCTCCCCAGACAGACTCATTTTAGACCACTAACCCCTAAACAGAGATACAGCATGTTGGTTGTGGTTAACACAATGACAACTAATTCTTGAATGTACATCTGCCGCTCTCTCAGATAAATAAGTAGTACTGCTAGGTTTTACACAGTCAAATGTAACATTTTTTATAAATAATAATATGCCATTTAAAATTATGCTTCAAATGAAAACAGAGATGACTGCATTACAATATAAACAGTAGGCTATAGGCCTATTTCAATCATATTGGAATATATTCAATGTTCAATATATTTAGTTTTATTTTGCTACTTGTAGACTACTGTCTGTAATTTGTCTCAATATATTTAATGATGTGTAGCCTAACATGTGCCCAATGATGTGCCAAATCTGTGATTTAGAATAAGCCGCCTCAATATTTGCAGCCGTAGGTGGTAATATCTCTCTAGGAGCTGATCTGTCATCAGTATTGTGAACTAATTATAATGTTGAGGAAAGATTTGAATGGAGAAAACTGATCCAAGAGCAGCGCCATTGAGTTCTATTTTGCTACTCTATTGTGACTCGGCAATCAGGATATAGATTACATCTCCTCATCCAGGGAGTCCACACACACACACACACACACACACACACACACACTGACAGACACACACACACACACACACTCACTGACAGACACACACACACACACACACACACACACACACACACACACACACACACACACACACACACACACACACACACACACACACACACACAGGGAGGGAATGTTGTGTTTGTTTAATATTGTTTCAGGACTATGAAAATGGAAAAAAGGATTAGCCTATGGATTATGAAAACAACAAAAAGAAATGGGAAAATGGGAGAGGAGAAATGACTAGAGACAGTGTTGTTTAACTCACTGACCCTGACCCATGAGTTCTTCTTACCTTTGTTCACTAGAAAAGTCTCCCTCTCTAAAGTTTAGAGGTTGATGCATAGACCGGTCACTCTTCATGGACACACAGCTGGGTACAGGGGAGGCTGGTCTCTCCTGCTTGATTGGGCTTCAACACAACAGAGACAAACATTACATCTCTCATCTACTCTGAGCTCAGATGGGGAAACATAAGAAGAGTTTCATTCCAAAACCCTATATATCCATTTTCAGAAATGTTGGTCAATTAGCTTTTATAGTTTAAAGAAATGATGAAAGAGATTGGTGAGTTTTTCACTATCTAATCATGGCATGGGGTTGTTCAATGACAGACATGTATTTGTTTAAAATCTATCACTTGATGGTTTCATTTCAGAGAGACAAATAATCATGTTTTTTTGCAAAATGCTATATATCTGCCTCACTCTCAGAGAAATAAGTAGTACTACTAGGTTTTACACAGTAATAATATATCTGCCTCACTCTCAGAGAAATAAGTAGTACTGCTAGGTTTTACACAGTAATAATATCTATCTGCCTCACTCTCAGAGAAATAAGTGGTACTGCTAGGTTTTACACTGTAATAATATATCTGCCTCACTCTCAGAGAAATAAGTAGTACTACTAGGTTTGACACAGTAATAATATATCTGCCTCACTCTCAGAGAAATAAGTAGTACTGCTAGGTTTTACACAGTAATAATATATATCTGCCTCACTCTCAGAGAAATAAGTAGTACTGCTAGGTTTTACACAGTAATAATATATATCTGCCTCAGTAGTACTGCTAGGTTTTATACAGTCAAATGTGGCCGACCGGCTCGATTCGATCTTATGTAGTAAAATTTGAAATGGTGTTTTTTTTTACATTGGATAAAAGTAGAGACTCAGCTAGAAAAAGGTATATCATACAATACCCCACAAGGTGCTACATGAGACACCCTGATATAGTTCTGTGATCTGTGATATACTTCTGTGAATCACTGAGGCATTGTGTGTTTGTGTGTTTGTCCTCAGAACTTTCAAATAACTTGAGGTGTTTTATGATTAATAGTGATGTTGTGCTTTTGGACACACTGTCCTCAGGCTCCAGCTTTATGTTTATATGTTTTTATGTTGATGTGCTATTGTTTTTAATTGATTTTATTGTATTTGTATATTTAACCTATTCTTGACTCTGTGGTTCTTGCACTTGTTTGGGGAACAGGATTTCATTATTTTTATCTACATTTCTGCCTGAGAAATGACCCCCTGATATAGTTCTGTGATCTGTGAAACAATTCTGTTAATCACTGAGGCATTGTGTGTTTGTGTTCTTTTTCTTTAGAATTTTCAAATAAACTTGACGTGTTTTATGATTAATAGTGATGTTGTGCTTGTCCTATTTTGGACACACTGTCCTCAGGTTCCAGCTTTATGTTGTATGTTGATCATATTAAAACAAAGAAAACAATCAGATGTTGTTGTTTTTAAGTTATATATACCATGATTTTTCCAGTCCGGCCCACTTGGGAATAGATTTTCCTCCATGTGGCCCCTGAGCTAAAATGAGTTTGACACCTGTCCTAGTACATTCATTCATAGTCAGATTCATCAACCACCCGAGCCACTGCCTGTTCACCCCGCTATCATCCAATAGCGAGGTCAGTACAGGTGCATCAAAGCTGGGACTGAGAGAATGAAAAACAGCTTCTATCTCAAGGCCATCAGACTGTTAAATAGCCATCACTAGCACATTAGAGGCTGCTGCTGCCTATTGAAATCACTGTTCACTTTAATAATGTTTACATATCTTGCACTACTCATCTCATATGTATATACTGTATTCTATAATATACTACTGTATCTTAGTCCATGCCGCTCTGTCATTGCTTGTCCATATATGTATATATTCTTAAATTCCATTCCTTACTAGTTTTGTGTGTATTGGGTATATGTTGTGAAATTGTTAGATATTACTTGTTAGATATTACTGCACTGTCGGAGCTAGAAGCACAAGCATTTTGCTACACCCGCTATAACATCTGCTAAACACGTGTATGTGACAAATAACATTTGATTTGATTTGATGTAATTTATTGGCGGGCTGGAAGATGCACTCTTGTCTTTTCTATTCCGAGGTTATTTACTCCTAATATCAGATATTAAGATTATTTTCTATAATGCATGTATACTAGGGTTGAGGTTAGAGCATCTGACTAGTAATTATTTACCCGGGGTTCAACACCTGCTATACTCACTATTTTGTTGCTCTTCCAAAAGCATCACAGGCCTAATACGAGATATATAGCTAACTAAAGTAATGAGTGACCATTTTAGAAAATCATGGGACATACTAGTATTTGGTGAGGCAGCTGAGAAATAAAGTGTATTTTTCTTGTTAATTCCTTAGATCAGTCTCAAACCTGACCCACCTGTCCCACGCCAATTTCTGGTCTTTCACATAGAGGTTACTAGGTCACCCAGTTCAAACCACATTTGAAAAATAAAACTAATGTTTATCAAGTGTTCTGTCTTGCAATTATACATATAATAAAATAACAACAAAATAATCTAAATGCTATTTAATACTATAATTGTATTTACTTTGTGACATCTGCTGGTGTAAAAAGGGCTTTATAAATACATTTGATTGATTGTTAGGTTTAGGGTTTATATGGCAAGAAACAGTATGGGTTTATGACACTCTGGCTCCTCCTTGTGGCCACTATATAACTCATTCATTACATTTACATTTTAGTCATTTAGCAGACGCTCTTATCCAGAGCGACTTACAGTTAGTGAGTGAATACATTATTTAATTATTTTTTTATACTGGCCCCCAGTGGGAAACGAACCCACAACCGTGGCGTTGCAAACGCCATGCTCTACCAACTGAGCTACATCCCTGCCGGCCATTCCCTCCCCTACCCTGGACGACGCTGGGCCAATTGTGCGCCACCCCATGGGTCTCCCGGTCACGGCCGGCTACGACAGAAACTGGATTTGAACCAGGATCTCTAGTGCCTTAGACCACTGCGCCACTCGGGAGACCTGACACTTCATGACACTTGCTAGGCTCATAATCTGAGATAGCAACTGCGTCAGATCTACAAATCCATTAGCTAGACCACCCGATTAGACAACAATCACCCCATTACACCCATTTGGTTTGCAACTCAGTGAACCTGCGCAGCATTCGCTTAATTTGATGCCTACGAACAAAGATTTCGATGCATATCAAATTACCCAGCAGCCATTTAGAAACAACAAGTCGTCCAAAAAATGGTTATTTCTTAATTAAAAAATGTCTTCTGGCTGTTTAAATCGGCCACATCTTGAAAAAGATGATAGGGACATGCGTTTTGTTTAAATTGTACACTTTTTTCTTAAAACAAATATGGTTAACCATGACCAGAAAATGTTTAATGTTTGATGGCTATCCGCCAGCCATTGCCTCGCAGGCAGGTCTCATTGATAACAATATTGAAGCTGGCATTGTGACGCAGAACAATGGGCTGGGAATAGAACGTTCTGAAGGCGATTCGGTGTCACGGAGCTCAATAGAACTAAAATAAGGCCTGTTGTTTCACGATTACTTCATAACCAGAGACAGAAGGTAATATTATGAAACTGGGCTCCATGGCGGATGCAATTAACTAGTTTTTATCAGAAATAAACGTTGTAAAAAAGGTAACTTGAGGCGCCCTGAAAATAATATTCAAAAGTTCAGTCCTTGGACACAGAGGGGTTAAACACTAAAGTTACCGTCCATCTAGTGAAGAGGAGAACCGGACAGAGGGATGGTAGGTAGCCAGCATCCGTCAACGAGAGAGGGAGAAGCCCTCCATGGTATTTAACAGGTGGAAGAAACAACCCGGGAGCGCCATCGGTCCACAAGAAATGCAGGCAGCCGGTGATGATGTAGTGGTAGCTAGGATAACTAGGATGCTGCTGGTAGAGTAGCTAGCTTAGCTAGCTGTACCGACTAGCTTGGCTAGCTAGCAGGTCGTTCGTCTGTCCCTCGAGGATGATGACGAATCCGGTGAACCACACAATTAAACAAGAATAGCGAGTGAAAAGGATCTGGCTACACTCATACTGTCCCTGACCAAAAATCAAATTGAACAATAAACTTCGGCGTCTCAACACTGTAACAAACTCCGTCGTTGTTCCCCAAGATCACCTCAGTCCACTTTGCGCGTAACTGGACAATATGCTTGGCGCCAAACCGTACGTGGACGCTGACAGTTCCAGAACGCGGACATGAGCAGTGCCACACAATAAACTAAACCCATTCTTTACAGTGGCTTACATTAGTAATATTATTTTATATATTTTTTATATGTAAAACAAACATTCAACGTTTTTTTTATAACAATATTTTGAGATCTGGGCCCATATCCACAAAGTATCTCAGAGTAGAAAATTGGTCGTATAAGTGCTGAGAATTAAGACATTTTACTCTTATGGGTATAAATGAATGCATAGCATTTTGTCTTCGGTTTGGCAGATTAACTCATGCTTATTTCTGAAGATAAACTCAGGTTTTCGCCCAGCGGCTAAGGAGTTGGAGCTGTGGCAGGAGTTGGACCTATGGCAGAAAAGTGGCTGGTTCGAATCACGGGCTGGGCGCTGTTAAAAATGGGCGGGCTTGATCTGACCACTGGAGGGCTGCTGGGTTCACATCCTCAAAACATTCACCTTTTGTTGATCAGAACTCTAGAGGTTCTTCTTTACTGAACCCAAAAATATATCTAACTTTATTATTTAATTACCTATATCACTTTGGAGCGCAACATCACGTTGTTAAAAATGTAATCCTAAATTGGCCATGGCTATAAATTGGGCAATTGAAGGCATCTAGGGCGAAATATGTGTTCAATGAAAATGAACATTGTATGCAAAGTTGTAGGCAACATTATTGACAAGGGACCCTGATGCCTACGATGCCAAAGCTATTTAGAGTTGTTAAACGGGTGTGAAGAGTGTGTTGGTATAACGGTAATATTGTCAAAATTCTGCTTGTAACAACCATCAGAATTGGTGAAAAAAATA
The DNA here is from genome assembly GCF_020615455.1 of Coregonus clupeaformis. Taxonomy (NCBI): domain Eukaryota; kingdom Metazoa; phylum Chordata; class Actinopteri; order Salmoniformes; family Salmonidae; genus Coregonus; species Coregonus clupeaformis. The sequence goes on from NW_025533469.1 coordinate 1,313,788, forward strand.
TGCATTCCATTATATTAGGCAATAATGAAGAGTAGGCAAAGTGTTCGTGTCGTGAAAATTCTATCAAATGTCTTCCATTGCAACGAGTCCAGTCAGGGTGCTGCAGAACCCCTGCAGTACCTCCGCTGACCCCGGATTGAGAACTCCTGATTTAGCAGATACTCAAATCCAGAGTGATTTACAGTAAGTGCATTCATCTTAAGATAGCTATTTATTTTGTAAATAAACGTAATAAATTCTTCATAAAATTGTCATCTCACCTCTTAGCTTTGGTGTCATGTTCCCCAGAGAGACGCATTTTAGAGGCAGGGCCCCCCTCCTCTCTCTCCCCAGAGAGACTCATTTTAGAGGCAGGGACCCCTCCTCTCTCTCTCCAGAGAGACTCATTTTAGACCACTGACCCCTAAACAGAGATGCAGCATGTTAGTTGTGGTGAACACAGTGACAACTCATTCTAGAATGTCAATTGTTCTCTTTTACTCATGATCTCTTAGAAATAAAACATTTACTAACAGACATATCCAAACAGTCGGGTGATTTAATTTAATCACAGGAATATTGTTACGTTCCCCAACAAGAAATAAAACATTGTCTCTCAAACAGAAGAAGGAACTAACAAAGAGTCACTAACAACAACCAAAACGAAACAAGTGGTTTTTAGGAGGGGTTCTGAAAGACACTCATGGGGGTGTCCACTAGTGGTGGGAAAAAGAGGCTTTCTGAACGCTTTGGGGCTTTGACCAAATTGTGCCGAAAATGCCATTTGAGTGGTAATAAACAACATTTAGTTAGAATGTGGGGTTCGCTTTTTGCCTCCAGGTTCACTATGTTTTGAAAAACGATGCATATGTGATTTTCAACGTGGCACCGTCATAGGATGCCACCTTTCCAACAAGTCAGTTCGTCAAATTCCTGCCCTGCTAGAGCTGCATGTTTGTTGATTTATGTAATGGCATATATTTTAATGCTTTATGTAATGTATTTTATCTATTGAAATATAATTTTGATATAGTCAAAAATGTAGTTTCATGGTCATTTATTATGTTTTCCAGAGTCTCCAACCAAACTCTGAGATCAGTCTCTCCAGCACCCAGTCATCTGTCCATGAAGAGTGACATCTCTATGGATCATCCTATACATTTTAGTGATAAATCAGGGACCTTTGACCCCAGGTAAGTTACTGGTCAGAATTGATGATATTACTATTGAAGAGGAGAATCTTCTAGATCTGAAACCAGATGTATTTTGTGTATCTGAGCATATCATTTGTTGTTTATGTTACATATTTTAATACACTGAGTGTACAACATTTTCCACAACATTTCCAATGGAGACCATCAGGTTGGTAAGTCATCATACTGTAGCTCAAACCTACTGTGATGACGACCTAACTTTATAATAGTTCGTAGCCTACCTAGCAGAATCTGCCCGTCTTTCTTTCTAAATCAACACATTTATCCATCTTCTAATGCAGTGGTGTAAAGTACTTAAGTAAAAATACTTTACGTTTTTTGGGGTATCTGTAATTTGCTATTTATATTTTTAACAACTTTTACTTTTACTTCACTACATTCCTAAAGAAAATTATGTACTTTTTACTCCATACATTTTCCCTGACACCCAAAATGACTTGTTACATTCAGAAAATGGTCCAATTCGCACTTATCAACAGAACATCCCTGGTCATCCCTACTGCCTCTGATCTGGCAGACTCACTAAACACATGCTTCCTTTGTAAATTATAAAAAATTATGTCTGAGTGTTGGAAAGTGACCCTGGCTATCCATAAATGAAAATGACATTTAAAAGCTCCTCCACCATCTTTACCAGACGTTTGACTGATAACATGTGATAACACTTTGAAAACTGCTGTCTGTCAGCAACTCAGCTCAAGTAGCAGTTCTACTAACTAGTACTATCTCATTCCAGGTATTCATTCTCTTACTCTGTCCATTAGAATAGATTATTGTTCAGAAATACTCACTTTATTTTTCAGTTCTCTCCATATAGTGTTTTCGGCGCGGTCGTCTCAAAATGGATCCTGTACAAAAGAACAACTTTACTTTCTGTTTCAGCTCAGCCGTCTCCCCATCCTGATAATCAAGTGTTTTATTGGTACCTTCCACTAGATGGCAGTAAACACCTGCTGTAACTAGACTACGACTATGTGTTCGGTTTCATACATGCAGTTTCCCAGAGGAGGAGTGCTGATCTAGGATCAGGTCCCCCCTGTCCATCTAATCTGTTTCATTATGATCTAAAAGGATAAACTGATCCCAGATCAGTACTCCTACTCTTTATGAATACTGTCACAGGTGACTCCTCAAGATGAGGCTCATGATTTAAAAGTTATATTCTTTAAGAATCAATTGATATCATTAATTGAACTGCTTTGCCATGAACAGATCTGTGAGGTCTTAACTTAAAGGAACTATATAGACTTTATGGTCATTTAAATGGGGTTGAACATTCATCCCATCAGATTGTGTAAAGGCTTTTATGAGTTCTGAAAAATACTGACTTGGAAGCATCTCTCTGACCTCACCCTGCTGAAACACACTCAAGTAAAGTTCCACATAGCTACACTTATATGCTTTTCTGTTTTTACCCACTTTTACAGCCAATGTGTGCACTGGCATCCATATGAATCAGTGGAAAATACAGACTAGTTAGCCATCTCCCAATAGATGGACCCCACGCAGAACTTTCAGCAATGCAGCATCTTCAGTAAGCGAGTATTCCAGACACTCTCTTCTTATGAACCAGTTGCTATTAAATGAAGGTTTTTGGACAGAAAACCTGCGGCTACGGTAGGATTCTAGGCTAATCTGGGCTGGCACCTCTGTTCCAAGATAGTCAGGAACAGTCGGAGGTGGAGGGGGGTGTGGAGCCATTATCCTGGCGGTGCTTGTGGAAGGGTGGGTAGGCTCTGCACACGGAGCTAACTGGAGCTCGGCAGCATCATCACTGTTGGGCTTGCCGGCGGCCTCGCTGGTTTGATGATGCTGCTGCTGCTCATCACTCTCCTTTGGCTTTGTTTGGCTACTTTTTGTCCATTGTCCATTGTCTGAAGAAGCCTATTGTGGTGAAACGTCAGTAGTACGTTTTTTTTGAAACTTTTAAATGAGCCACATGGATGCTAACTGGGGACTCAGGTAAAACTAGACAAATACACCTTTTTATTTTGGTATTTTGGGGACCAAATAAATGTATACCAACAGTGGACAATTCCCAGCAAAAGCATGGAGCTACAACTCTCTAGTGGAGAATAGAGGAGTATTCCCCTTGGAGAATCCAGAGTGGCTCACTGAAGAAAAACATATTGGAGAATAACAACAATCTCAATCTGAAGCTACAAAGAAAAAAAGGGGAATTCTTCTGAAAATCAGGAACACCATTCTTCCTCCTGCCCCACCTATTGTCCCTGTATGAATATTAGTTGGCATCTAATTGAAGAACATACTGCTTTATAGATCCCAGCCTGACAAACAATTGTTTGGGCCTTACTTTGAGCACTTTGCACTGTGCCTCCATTGAGTCTCCATGTGTCAAGCAGTACAGAGAAACGCCCTCTAGATGACAGCAGAGGCCTGCTCTTGGATCTACCCTGTCTAACCACCAGTTTAGTGACCTTGTTCCATCAATATGTCCATACTACTTCACAACCGATTTGAGGTCTTGACCAGCAACGTCCCATTGGGCTCAACCAAGCCGAGAGTGAGGTTCTAGAAAGAGGACTGACTTTCATACCAACTCCTAAACAGGTGGACTGCGGGGAGCTCCGGAGGGATCTACACGTCTATCATAGAAGATTGAAGTTATTAGATCATTTTGATTATGAAACAGATTTTCCTCATATACTATTTCCAAACCCCTCACATTGGGAACCTCAGTTGGAGTCAGTGTCAGAAACTATACACACTGTTATACGTAGGGATGTGGCTTCCTTTTCACAATTCAGAACCAGACCTGTATATCAGCTTAACCTTACACATTTTTCAAAAAATCAAGCTCTAGAAACATTGAACATCAATCAGAATATAGTGATTAAACCAGCAGATAAGGGGGCTCAGATTGTTGTAATGGATAAAGTGAATATCTTCTTGAAGCCAATAGCCAATAGGATAATGGTAAACACTATGTTCCATTGTCCCACTCAACACAACCGGAAAACACAAAGATGAAACCAGGAGATAGTGAGTAAACTATATGAGGATAAGTACATTACAGATAAACAGATGGTCTATCTTTTTGGGGCAGATTCTCCAAGGCCTAGGCAGTTTTACTTACTGCCTAAAATACATATCTCCTGAGACGTTGGCGGTTCCCTACGGCTGACCAATAGTAAGTGATTGTGTCTCAGAATCTTCCTGTATTGCTGATTATATTGACTTTTATATCAACCCTCTATCCCAGAAACACCCCAGGTATGTTAAGGATAGTTATGAATGCAGGGTTTATTACTATTGTATTACTCTTTATGTTAACTTAGCTACTGACTTGTTCTATTGTTGTTGTCAAGAGGTTAACCTGCTAGTCAGCATTTCATTGCACTGTTAACTCCATGTATATGACAAATAAACCAACTTGAACTTAGAAGGGAAGGGGGAGGGCAGCCAGAAAGGGAGGGGAAAAGATGGCCAGCTAAATTACAGTATGTGTCCTCAAATGTTATGTCATCTAAACATCTCACATTAGCTGGAAGAACTGACAAATGAAATGAATCATAGAGGTCTTATAACTTATTCCATTCTACAGGTCCATTGTTTTGTCTCATGTCTCTTTATATTCATATACCCTGGGGACCATGTAGCTGTATTGAAATGACCTTGTTTTATAACCTTCTTTGTTGCTCAGTGGTACTTCAATTGGCCGGACCATGCCCAATTCTTTCACACGGTAATGCTCCAGCATCCACTCAGAGCTTATGCATCTAATGCATTCCTCAAATACTGCAGAGTTGTTAAGCAAGTCCCATGTTCATCCACATTTATTTGCTTATTTGTAAGATTAAACCTGAGGGGATCACTGTAGTGTGTCATAAATGCATCCAAAATGGTTCTGAGGTCCTCAACAATGCTATTCTGTACCGTAGCTGGGATGCAGTGTTCTTTCATGATGTTCTAACTAAAATAAATTATATTGTTTTTGAGACCTTCAATTAGCTGCTCAGTGTTGATCTCTGTGGCTTGAACATATTCAGCCTCTGGCAGACTCTCTACATCGCTTGCGAGTCTTAATTATTTTGCTGAAATCCATACTTTTTCATTAAACGTTAATCAAATACAAACACCAACATTTTCCTCCTTTTTGTTTCTCGAAGGTGGAAACTGAGTGCATGTGTCAATTGAATATCCAATGACGTAGACCAAGGGCTCCAAATACTTGTTGTCCAATCAAATCACACAATCTACAGATGGGGCGTCAACCAAAGAAAACTTTATTGATTGGCACATTTTCTGTCCAGGGACACTGAGAAAAAACAACCAGGAAAGATAAATCATAGAAATATATTTTACAATAATTGTATAGCCTAGGTTTCATTTACAAACAGACACATTCACTACATTTGTTTAATTATTCACTTAATTACTTATTATTTTCAGTAAACTCTTATTCTATAACATTTATTGTTTTAACATTTACACTTCTAGTTTTAAACTTTATATTATATATATGTCATTTATATAAATATAATATATAATGATCAATATATAACCATTTAATAGATATATAATGTACTATATACACACACACACACACACACACACACACACACACACACAGCTAAGGAGAAGAAGGTGAGATTGGCTGTTACACCAGCTAAGGAGAAGAAGGTGAGATTGTCTGTTACACCAGCTAAGGAGAAGAAGGTGAGATTGGCTGTTACACCAGCTAAGGAGAAGAAGGTGAGATTGGCTGTTACACCAGCTAAGGTGAAGAAGGTGAGATTGGCTGTTACACCAGCTAAGGAGAAGAAGGTGGGATTGTCTGTTACACCAGATAAGGAGGAGAAGGTGAGATTGGCTGTTACACCAGCTAAGGAGAAGAAGGTGAGATTGGCTGTTACACCAGCTAAGGTGAAGAAGGTGAGATTGGCTGTTACACCAGCTAAGGTGAAGAAGGTGAGATTGGCTGTTACACCAGCTAAGGTGAAGAAGGTGAGATTGGCTGTTACACCAGCTAAGGAGGAAAAGGTGAGATTGTCTGGAAGACCAACAAAGTCCCCTGTCCCCGAGGTGAAGAGGACACCTCCAGTCTATGGGTCTGGTCCCCTTGCCAGGGCCAGATATTACCTGGATTGCCATCAATACCTCCATGCTTTGTTTATGAGGTCACACGTGAAGAAGTACAAAGAGGACATCATCAAGAGGGAAGGTAGTAGAAGTATGTGATAAGAGTGATTGTTTTTTAGACTTGAGATTATAATTCAGTTGATATGCCATACCATATCTCTACAATGTAGGATCATAGGTTTGTGTGATTTCTATGTACTTTCAGAGAAAAGGAGTTAGTGCTGGAAAAAGATGGTCCCTTGTCCCAACTGGTGGAGACAGAGGTCTTTCAGACCTTTTCCTGGAGTGAGACTCTGGCGTAGGCAGACCCTTCCCCAGGCCAGAAACCTCAAAGTAGACCTCATCAAAGGAAGAGAAATCACCACAATGTGAGGATTAACCCAATATCATCTTAACACTAGATGTCCAATATCAATCATTTCACAATTTCACAAATGTTGTATATAGTTGTACCGTTTCTACAAGTAAATTAGTAAAGTAAGTACGCCTCTGACATGTAAGCCTTGTCCGAGACAAAAGACAAAACTAAGAGAAGAAACCTTCTAATGTCTCCTCTTTTCAGAGACGACTTTCAACGTAAGAAGCAGGACCTCCTTGACAGAGGGACATGGATGGTGCTGTCAATGGCCTTGTTCACCAGCAGGCAAAATAAAATGAAGTTTGTACCAACATGCCTGGAGATGGAGCTGTGGAGGGGAGAATGCTGTGAGAAGATATTCATCACTCTGAACTCCATGGCCATCTGCCTATGTTCTGATGCCACTAGAGGACATGTTAACAGGTTGAGGGTCGGCAATGATACCCAGATCATGAAGTGGAAGAAACAGGCTGAGGTAAGTGTGAGTCTTAAACATATGTAAACACAATTTGATTCATTGATTCATTGATTCAACACAACAATTTCATAATTCTATTATTTCATTGAATTTCTCATCTCAGTCAGGATGCTCTCGAATAGGCTTTGTCGTGCCCTCTCCACATCTTATACTTTTCTCATATTTTGTGTGTTCTTTCTTCCATATGGGAATGAATGCTGACAAATAAATGCTCATATTATTTTATTGATGAAGTATTCCACTAAATGAAAGAAGATAGAAATGAACTTTTGACCAATGCTAGCTGATAATATTTACTCTTCCATATGCGATGTGTTCTTACATCTTCTTCAGTATGAGGTCTGGGATGTACACCATGTGATTTTCTTTGCCATATGCCTTTTTCAACAGCTTTTCTCTTTCTTTCTCCCTCTGTTTCTTTTCGTTATAGTTCCTTGCCACCTCGTCCAGGTGGGCTTTCACCCTCTCCTTACTCTTCCTCACTTCTTCCTTACTCTCTGCTTTTCTAGCTCTGAGCAGTTCTTTTACTTTGTTCTTCTCCAACAAGTCTCTTTCTTTCCTCTCCTTTTTCTCCTGCTTTGCCCTGACTCTCTGGGCGCGTTTAGTTTCCATCTGAAAGAGAAAGTCCATACATGTTGGTCAGTGATCTGAAATATTATTATTACTCCTTCTCTAGCATGCAGTCAACTTAATCTGTTGAATCTGATAGTATAACCATTAGGAGGTGACTTATGACCTCCCTGAACTGTGACTGGTTAAATGGAGTACTGTACCTGTGCCTGCTCTTGCTCTCTGAACCTCAGGACAGTCTGCATCTGGTACAGCTTTATGTACGCCTCCTTCATCCTCTCCACCACATCCCTCTTCTCTATTGCCCATCTCTCTTTGTCCCTTTGCATTTTCTCAATTTCACTACTCTTTCTCTCCCGCTCCTCTGTAATCTTCCAGTTCTCCTTCTCCATCTCTCTCTTTTCCATCTCCCATCCCTTCTTCTCTTGTCCATTCAGGCACAGAATCCTCATCTTTTCTCTTTCCAGAGCCTCTATCGCTCTCTCCTTCTCTCTCAGCTCAATTATCCACTCCTCTGCTGCCTGCGTGCTCCTCCTCTTAATCTCCTCCTTCTCCTTCATCCATCTTTCCCCCGTTGATCCAAGAGGCTTCGTAGGCCAGCCTTGGCCTTGGCCCATCTCCCCCTGTCCTCCTTCCAGGCTACTAGGGTCTGATTCCTCTCCTGGTCTGCTTTGGCCAAAGCTGTCTCCAAACCATTTCTTATGAGGTTCCATCCATTCCTCTCTCTCACCCTCTCCTTCCCCACCCTTTCATTCTCAGCTAACAGTCTCTTCTTGTTCTCCACTGTCACCTTCCATAACTTGGCCAAGGACATCTTCACCTTTGATATCTTGTCCACCATTGTTTGTTTGTCGGTCGCTGCGCTTTCTCTCTGTTTGTCCATCACCTCTCGCTGCCTTTCATTCTCAGCTAACAGCCTCGTGTTCTCCACGGTCAACTTCCCTATCTTGGCCAAGTGCAGTATGTTCTGCACCTTCAGCTTTGCCATCTTGAGCTCCATATTTTTTCTGTCTGACACTGCACTTTCTCTCTGTTTGTCAAACAACTCTCTCTCCAGCTTCCATTGGTAGCAGTTTACCTCAATAGAAGCCTCAGTCTCCCTTATCTGTCTCAGCAACTCTTCAATTAGCCTTTCTCTTTCTTGCTCTGGTTCCACCCTCACCTTGTTGACTTCCCTCCAACACCTCTCTCTGCAGCTTCCACCGGTAGTGGTCTACCTTGTTACAAGTCTCAATCTCCTTTCTCATTCTCAGCAGCCCCTCCATTTCTCTTTGTCTTTCTATCTCTCGTTCCCCCCTCATCTTGTTGCCTTTCTCCATCTCCTCACTTTCAGTAATCTCTTTCTCCATCTCAATGACTTCTCTCTGCATCAATATGTATGGAGAAACATGTATTCCTTATTTTTTTATTTTGTGTGAATCTTTTCCATGTCATTTTCTTAAAACTGTCTGGCCATGCCAGTTTTTCCAACTTCAGTTACCTTCAGGCTAACTGGTATAATTTATTAAATGGTAATAAGTAGGCCTACCTTCACTGATTTCCTTAGAAGTCAAACACTTTTACACATTATTATGTTCTAACTCACCTCTCCTCCGCGATGTCTGTCCACTTATGAAGATTTAAAAAGATATACACTTGAGTAGTTATGGTGTGGTGAATGGATATGCTGGTTGTTTTCTTTGGTTTGGAACTTGTTGTAGCCAAGTTCTAATTCCAAATTCTATGGTTGTAGCCTAGCTTAATTGTTGAGTCATAATGAGATTGGAATGTTGGCTTGAATTCTGTATTATGGACAAAAATCTCAGAATTCTGAAGATTTTAGAATTATATTTAAAAATTATTGTTTGTCATACATTCTATATACATCATTCTAGCCCTTGGATGCTCTCTCAGAGTTATAAGTCTTATATTCTCAGCCCAAAAGAAATTTGGTCTATTTCAAAAATATTCAAAATAAGGATTACTTTGTAAGTATTGGTTGTCATGGTGCCGTGAGGAAGCCTAGGCAGAGAGCTCTGTTAATATGTGACCGACACAAACACTGGACACACACGCACACAGTAGACACACACACACACTGGACACACACACACACACACTGGACACACACACACTCACTGGACACACACACACACAAAAAGAAAACACACACCGGACACACACACACTGGACCCACACACACACACACTCGACCCACACACACTGGACACACACACACACATTGGACACACACACACTGGACACACACACACTGGACACACACTGGACACACACACGGACAAACATTCTTACCACCGCTTGTACAAAGTTATATGCTGAATGTGTGTGTGAGTGTGTGTGTGTGTGTGTCCAGTGTGTGTGTATGTGTGTGTGTGTGTGTGAGTTCAGGTGTATCCCTCAATGACTGTCTGTTCTTCTGCTTACCGCTACAGTGTGGAACATGGTGGAGAGAACACAATGAAACCTGGACTTAGAAAATGTGAGTGTTGACTGCTGTGAAGAATATGACTAAGAATAAGTCTTAATTCAAGTGAAGTCAAAGTCAAAGACCACCATCATTACTTACTTGGTCATATTAAATATCAGCTGTAGTTCTACAGAAGCACAAATCAGGGACACCAAAGTTTACAAAGAGTTGCTTTGACAATGTGTGTGTGTGTGTGTGGCGTGTTCCTGTTACATTAGAAATGTGTGTGTGTGTATTCAGGTGTGTGTGTGTGTGTGTGTGTGTGTTCAGGATGTGTGTGTGTGTGTTCAGGATGTGTGTGTGTGTGTGTTCTGTGTGTGTGTGTGTGTGTTCAGGATGTGAGTGTGAGTGTGTATCCGGTGTGTGTGTGTGTTTGTTCAGCATGTGAGTGTGAGTGTGTATCCGTTGTGTGTGTGTGTGTGTGTGTTTGTGTGTGTTCAGGATGATGATGATTTCTAAAATTGTGTCTGGTTTCATCCATCAGATGTCTGTGATCTCACACTGGACCTAAACACAGTAAACAGATTCCTCTCTCTGTCTGAGGAGAACAGAAAGGTGACATGGAGGAAAGAGGAGCAGCCGTATCCTGATCACCCAGAGAGATTTCAGGACTGGAGACAGGTGCTGTGTAGAGAGGGTCTGACTGGGCGCTGTTACTGGGAGGTAGAGTGGAGTGGGAGAGGGGCTGGTATAGGAGTGACATATAAAGGAATCAGCAGGAGAGGAATGGGTAAGGACTGTGGGATTGGATACAATGACAAGTCCTGGAGTCTGTTCTGCTCTGACAAGAGTTACTCTGCCTGTCACAATAATAATCACACTACCATAGACGTCCCCTCCTCCAGCTCCCACAGAGTAGGAGTGTATCTGGACTGGCCAGCCGGCACTCTGTCCTTCTACAGAGTCTCCTCTGACACACTGACCCACCTGAACACATTCCACTCCACATTCACTAAGCCCCTCTATCCAGGGTTTAGGGTTCATGACTTTTTGGTTTGTCCTCCGTGTCCCTGTGTCAAACATAACACACACACAATCACACTGGGAACACACACACACACACGCAAACTAAACACACACACACACACTAGACACAAACACACACACTGTACACACACACAAACACACTGAACACACACACACTGGACACACACACACACACACTGGACACACACACTGGACACACACAAACACACACACACACACACTGGACACACAGACACACACACACACACTAACACACACACTGGACACACACACACTGGACACACTCACACTGGACACACACACACACACACTGGACACACACACTGGACACACACACTGGACATACACACACACACACACACACACACACACACACACACACACACACACACTGGACAGACACAAGCAGGCCAACACACACACACACACACACACACACACACACACACACACACTGGACACACACACATACACTGGACACAAACACACACACTCAACACGCACACACACACTGAACACACACACACTGGACACACACACACACACACACACACAAACACACTGGACATACACACACACACACACACACACACACACACGAGACACACACACACACACACACACACACTGAACACACACACACACACACACACACAAACACACACTGAACACACACACTGGACACACACACAAACCCACTGAACACACACACACACATACACACACACTAGACACACACACACTGGACACACACACACTGAACACTCACACACTGGACACACACACACACACACTGGATACACACACACACTGGACACACACACACACTGGACACACACACACACTGGACACACTGGACACATTTCCATGTGTTGGATTTTGATGAAAGGAAATCCCATATAGCCTACTGGACAGGACTTTGCTATGGCATCTTCTGTTTGGGTTTCTCAGGTCAGGTCTGAGCCATGATCAGAATGTGTCTCTGTGTCTATTTCCAGCCCTGCCATTTCTACCTGTCCTGATCTAGTGTTTCACCCCTGACCTCCTCACACCGTCTCACTGTCCATGTCTGCTTTTAGCTCCCACCTCTACTTCACTGTGTTATAATGGACCTTATGCTTGTTATGTCACCTCTGGAACCAGTTATCAAACATACTGACCTTTCTGACCCTATCCCATGGCCCTACTTTCTACAACTGAACATTTAAATTCCTCTATGAGTTTTGTTTCGTGTCCATTTACATTTTTATGTATTTGTTGTATATTGGGGTTGTGCTGCAGAGCATCATGGGGGTTTGTATGTGTTGAGATGATCACGTTCCAGATAAATGGTTGAACTGATTCCTGTCTCCTGTCTCATCATTATTGAATTGTTGTACAGACATGGTTATGAAACCCACCAGACATAACAACAGATTGGTGATGAGTAAGTCTGAATCTACAGGAACTATTCTGTCTGGAAGAAGTGGGTTTTTACAACTGTTTAAAACTGTTATTTTCTGTGGTACAGAATAGGCTAATGTTAGCACAGTGTATTGCTAGCAGAGGCAAGTGCATAGTCGAGCTAGCTAAGAAAGAGCGTTAACATCGTCATGGACGGCAGAAAAGGACTGGAGACGGACGTCGGAGCGGAAAAACAAAATGATTAAAATGGAGGAATATACAGTGATTAAAGGAAAGTACATTTATTCAACTGTGAAGATGAACTTTGGAATAAAAAATTGCTAAATGAGCGAATTTAGGAGGAAACGTCAGTGAGTGAAGTGAATGAAGATCACGTGACTGAGGAAAATATTGCTGTGGTTGAGGACAATACTGAAGTGAGTGACAATCAGGAGCTTATTGAGAAACGAAAAATGATTGGAATTGTTGGAAACATTGGACAATTTGATGAAAGTATTGAGCAGTGGAGCTCATATACAGAACGGTTTGAATATTTTGTTCTTGTAAATGACATGGATGAGGACAACATTGTGCCTACATGTTTTAGTGTAATGGGGCCAAAGACATTTAATTTACTAGGCAGCTTGCTACAGCCAGTCAGAACAGGTAATAAGACGTATGGGGATATTGTGGAGATACTTAAAGGACATTTTTCACCAGAACCACTAGTTAATGCTGAAAGGTTCAGGTTCCACAGGAGACATCAGGAAGAGGGAGAATCAGTAACAATGTTTGCTGCTGCATTAAAGAAACTATCAGAACACTGAGTTTAATGTTGTTCTAAAAATTACATCATTAGAGACGGACTAGTATGTGGGCTACGGAGTGAAGCTGCACAAAAGAGACTGTTGACTGAAAGTCATCTGACCTTGGCAAAGGACATTGAAATCAGTGTTTCCATGGAACTAGCTGCTAAAGAGGCTCACCAGTTGAGTTCATCAGGAACTTAGTGGGTTCATCTAACAATCCTAATCACCAGCTGATACATTTTAATCTCATACAGAGGGTTTACCTTCCACCTAGAAAACATCATTTAATAGAAATCACAACCGCTCCTCTGTGTGATCTATGTAATCAAGGTGCCTTGGGCCCCTTTAATCAAATGTACTGGGAGTGACCAGGGGACATGTTTTGGAAAGAGGTATCCTCATACCTTGTTCCCCCAGACTGTTATTACTGAATGATAATTCACCACTGTCATTACAGCAAAGACGTATAATGTAGTCAGGTTGGACAGCAGCTAAAAAGATGTTGGAACTAAGATGGCAACCACCACACCTCATTGGATCAGCACCTCAGGTGGGACATCAAGTATCTACATGCTGGTGTAAAAACATGGATTGTCCAGAGACATTCAAACAAATGAAAAAGAGATTTTCACACTGTTGAGCAGGAGAACACTGAGGTGAGTGACTCATCAGTCCAAGAGAACACTGAGGTGAGTGACTCATCAGACCAAGAGAACACTGAGGTGAGTGACTCATCAGACCAAGAGAACACTGAGGTGAGTGACTCATCAGACCAAGAGAACACTGAGGTGAGTGACTCATCAGACCAAGAGAACACTGAGGTGAGTGACTCATCAGACCAGGAGAACACTGAGGTGAGTGACTCATCAGACCAAGAGAACACTGAGGTGAGTGACTCATCAGACCAAGAGAACACTGAGGTGAGTGACTCATCAGACCAGGAGAACACTGAGGTGAGTGACTCATCAGACCAAGAGAACACTGAGGTGAGTGACTCATCAGACCAAGAGAACACTGAGGTGAGTGACTCATCAGACCAAGAGAACACTGAGGTGAGTGACTCATCAGACCAAGAGAACACTGAGGTGAGTGACTCATCAGACCAGGAGAACACTGAGGTGAGTGACTCATCAGACCAAGAGAACACTGAGGTGAGTGACTCATCAGACCAAGAGAACACTGAGGTGAGTGACTCATCAGACCAAGAGAACACTGAGGTGAGTGACTCATCAGACCAGGAGAACACTGAGGTGAGTGACTCATCAGACCAAGAGAACACTGAGGTGAGTGACTCATCAGACCAAGAGAACACTGAGGTGAGTGACTCATCAGACCAGGAGAACACTGAGGTGAGTGACTCATCAGACCAAGAGAACACTGAGGTGAGTGACTCATCAGACCAGGAGAACACTGAGGTGAGTGACTCATCAGACCAGGAGAACCCTGAGGTGAGTGACTCATCAGACCAGGAAGTCACACTGAATATCCTGACTGTTGCTGGGGGGCTGCACGGCTACTATGTCTCCCTTGCTAGAGGGACAGCTGGTGAGTATGGAGATTGAAACAGGGACAGCTGGTGAGTATGGAGATTGACACAGGGCCAGCTGGTGAGTATGGAGATTGACACAGGGCCAGCTGGTGCATATGGAGATTGACACAGGGACAGCTGGTGCGTATGGAGATTGACACAGGGCCAGCTAGTAGGTATGGAGATTGACACAGGGCCAGCTGGTGCATATGGAGATTGACACAGGGCCAGCTGGTGCGTATGGAGATTGACACAGGGCCAGCTGGTGCGTATGGAGATTGACACAGGGCCAGCTGGTGAGTATGGAGATTGACACAGGGCCAGCTGGTGCGTATGGAGATTGACACAGGGCCAGCTGGTGCCTATGGAGATTGTACCTTAGGCTATCAGACCAAAAGTCAAGGCTGACTTGGACACTTTAGTCAAGAACAAAGTACTGGAGCTGGTCAGCGTGAGTCTCTATGGTGTGGAAGCAGTCTTGTCCCATATCATGCCTTCTGGTGAAGAAAAGGCTTTCACATCAAGGACATTGAACGAAGCAGAAAGTAACTAATGCACAGATAGAATGAGAAGCCCTTGGTCACCCTTCTTACAAATCATTGTTCGCTGACGAGCATCTTTGGACCTCATACTAGGATTCTGTCACTTGCTGCCAGCAGAATGTAAAGGCAGGCTTTGTTGTCAGCACACACCTACGACATCAAGTACCGCAAGTCAGAACTGCACTGCAATGCAGATCAGTGGAGGCTGCTGAGGGGAGGACGGCTCATAATAATGTCTGGAATGGAGCAAATAGAATGGCGTCAAACACATGGAAACCATGGAAACCATGTTTTTGATGTATTTGATACATTTACATTACATTTACATTTTAGTCATTTAGCAGACGCTCTTATCCAGAGCGACTTACAGGAGCAATTAGGGTTAAGTGCCTTGCTCAAGGGCACATTTACGTCATTTAGCAGACGCTCTTATCCAGAGTGACTCACAAATTGGTGCATTCACCCTATAGCCAGTGGGATAACCACTTTACAATTTTTTTGGGGGGGGGGGTAGAAGGATTACTTTATCCTATCCCAGGTATTCCTTAAAGAGGTGGGGTTTCAAATGTCTCCGGAAGGTGGTGAGTGACTCCGCTGTCCTGATACCATTCCCCTAATTCCGCTCCAGCCATTACCACGAGCCCGTCC
Source organism: Coregonus clupeaformis (assembly GCF_020615455.1). Taxonomy (NCBI): domain Eukaryota; kingdom Metazoa; phylum Chordata; class Actinopteri; order Salmoniformes; family Salmonidae; genus Coregonus; species Coregonus clupeaformis. Next base: position 1,329,854 of record NW_025533469.1, read on the forward strand.
TCCCCAATTAAGGTGCCCCCAAACCCCTGTGATGCAGATGGACTCCAGGTTACCACTACCTGTGGTCAAGACAGAGTCAGATGGACTCCAGGTTACCACTACCTGTGGTCAAGACAGAGTCAGATGGACTCCAGGTTACCACTACCTGTGGTCAAGACAGAGTCAGATGGACTTTCCAGGTTACCACTACCTGTGGTCAAGACAGAGTCAGATGGACTCCAGGTTACCACTACCTGTGGTCAAGACAGAGTCAGATGGACTCCAGGTTACCCACTACCTGTGGTCAACACAGAGTCAGATGGACTCCAGGTTACCACTACCTGTGGTCAAGACAGAGTCAGATGGACTCCAGGTTACCACTACCTGTGGTCAAGACAGAGTCAGATGGACTCCAGGTTACCACTACCTGTGGTCAAGACAGAGTCAGATGGACTTTCCAGGTTACCACTACCTGTGGTCAAGACAGAGTCAGATGGACTCCAGGTTACCACTACCTGTGATCAAGACAGAGTCACGCCAAGTAGATATCTTCTACTTCAGACAAGTGGAAAACGCACCAGTCACTTCAGCACAAGTGCGGAGAAACACCAGAAACGACCCGGTTTCATCTGAAGTGGAAACGTGTTCCTCATGTCAGGAGGTTCTCAACGTACCTCAACTTGCACCCTTGAGATGAGTAGATGAGACAGAGGGAGGAGGAGGAGAGAGAGGGATGGAGACAGAGGGAGGAGGAGAGAGAGGGATGGAGACAGGGGGAGGAGGAGGAGAGAGAGGGGTGGAGACGGGGAGGAGGAGGAGAGAGAGGGGGTGGAGACAGGGGAGGAGGAGGAGAGAGAGGGTGGAAACAGGGGGAGGAGGAGGAGAGAGAGGGGTGGAGACAGGGGGAGGAGGAGGAGAGAGAGGGATGGAGACAGGGGGGAGGAGGAGGAGAGAGAGGGGGTGGAGACAGGGGGAGGAGGAGAGAGAGGGGGTGGAGACGGGGAGGGAGGAGGAGAGAGAGGGGTGGAGACAGGGGGGAGGAGGAGGAGAGAGGGGTGGAGACAGGGGGAGGAGGAGGAGAGAGAGGGGTGGAGACAGGGGGAGGAGGAGGAGAGAGAGGGATGGAGACAGGGGGAGGAGGAGGAGAGAGAGGGATGGAGACAGGGGGGAGGAGGAGGAGAGAGAGGGATGGAGACAGGGGGAGGAGGAGGAGAGAGAGAGGGATGGAGACAGGGGGGGAGGAGGAGGAGAGAGAGGGGTGGAGACAGGGGGAGGAGGGAGGAGAGAGAGGGATGGAGACAGGGGGGGAGGAGGAGGAGAGAGAGGGATGGAGACAGGGGGGAGGAGGAGAGAGAGGGATGGAGACAGGGGGGAGGAGGAGGAGAGAGAGGGATGGAGACAGGGGAGGAGGAGAGAGAGGGTGGAGACAGGGGGAGGAGTAGGAGAGAGAGGGATGGAGACAGGGGGAGGAGGAGGAGGAGAGAGGGATGGAGACAGGGGGAGGAGGAGGAGAGAGAGGGGTGGAGACAGGGGGAGGAGGAGGAGAGAGAGGGGTGGAGACAGGGGGAGGAGGAGGAGAGAGAGGGATGGAGACAGGGGGAGGAGGAGGAGAGAGATGGGTGGAGAGTGAAAACTCCAGACTATGAGGGGTCCAAACAAGCCAACTCTTAACAGAGATGGAGCCTAATTGGTTTATGACAAGTCTCTACTTTTCATTTTAAAATGTGTTTTGTTCAGAATTGTTTCCTTAAAGGACCAGTGCTGTCAAAAATGTGATTTTCCTGTTTTTTTATACATATTTCAAGCTGAGGTTGGAATAATACTGTGAAATTGTGAAAATTATGATAAAGCCCTTTTAGTGTAAAAGCTGTTTGAAAAGACCTCCTGAAAAATCAGCGTGTTTTGGTGGGATGGAGTTAATAGCCAATAGCCAATAACAACTCGTTTTCAGTTTTCCCCTTCCCACTCAGACCACTCCCAGACAGTCCTAGCAAAATACTTGCTTGACAAATTGCTCTTTGCTAAGAGAAGCTATTTTTTAAAACCATTTTAATTCAAACCAATCACAGTAAGGTACTTAATTGTTACGCTGAAATTATTTGATATTGATATAAAAATGGCTGCATTAGTTTTTTTTAATATATACTGTATATAATTTACCTCCACAGCAACATGGACACCAGCATACTCACACGTACACCAGAGGAGGCTGGTGGAGGAGCTATAGGAGGACGGGCTCCTTGTAAAGACTGGAATGGAATTATGGAATGGTATTTAACGCATTATTTATTTATTCCATTCCAGCCATTCAAAATTAACCTGTTTTCCTGTAGCTCTTCCCAACAGTCTCCTCTCTGAAACTTCTCGGTACTGGTAAAAGAGAAGTTGAGGGTATCACATCATGTTTTATCTCAGCGAAGCTGTACAACAGCATATTTAAGAAGCATAAACTGCAACCATGTGATGTTGTTTTGAGAACTTACTCAGCTCAGCCTATTCAGTTATTGGGAAAGCTGGAGGTTAAAGTGAGATGTGGTGTTCAGGTGTTACCACTCCCCCTATTAGTGTCAATAGGGAAGGGGTCCTACGATAATGGGGAGAAACTGGATTCAGCACCTAAAATTAGATTGGTCAAGAGTGAACCATGTGTCAGACCCAGTTGCACAGCTGGGCGATAAATATGCTGAGGTGTTTAGTGGTGAAATGGGTGTGGTAAAGGGAGTTAAAGGTGTTTAGTGGTGAAATGGGTGTGGTAAAGGGAGTTAAAGGTGTTTAGTGGTGAAATGGGTGGGGTAAAGGGAGTTAAAGGTGTTTAGTGGTGAAATGGGTGTGGTAAAGGGAGTTAAAGGTGTTTAGTGGTGAAATGGGTGTGGTAAAGGGAGTTAAAGGTGTTTAGTGGTGAAATGGGTGTGGTAAAGGGAGTTAAAGGTGTTTAGTGGTGAAATGGGTGGGGTAAAGGGAGTTAAAGGTGTTTAGTGGTGAAATGGGTGGGGTAAAGGGAGTTAAAAGGTGTTTAGTGGTGAAATGGGTGGGGGTAAAGGGAGTTAAAGGGGTTTAGGGGTGAAATGGGTGTGGTAAAGGGAGTTAAAGGTGTTTAGTGGTGAAATGGGTGTGGTAAAGGGAGTTAAAGGTGTTTAGGGGTGAAATGGGTGGGGTAAAGGGAGTTAAAGGTGTTTAGTGGTGAAATGGGTGTGGTAAAAGGGAGTTAAAGGTGTTTAGGGGTGAAATGGGTGTGGTAAAGGGAGTTAAAGGTGTTTAGGGGTGAAATGGGTGTGGTAAAGGAGTTAAAGGTGTTTTAGTGGTGAAATGGGTGGGGTAAAGGAGTTAAAGGTGTTTAGTGGTGAAATGGGTGTGGTAAAGGGAGTTAAAGGTGTTTAGTGGTGAAATGGGTGTGGTAAAGGGAGTTAAAGGTGTTTAGTGGTGAAATGGGTGTGGTAAAGGGAGTTAAAGGTGTTTAGTGGTGAAATGGGTGTGGTAAAGGGAGTTAAAGGTGTTTAGTGGTGAAATGGGTGGGGTAAAGGGAGTTAAAGGTGTTTAGTGGTGAAATGGGTGGGGTAAAGGGAGTTAAAGGTGTTTAGGGGTGAAATGGGTGGGGTAAAGGGAGTTAAAGGTGTTTAGTGGTGAAATGGGTGTGGTAAAGGGAGTTAAAGGTGTTTAGTGGTGAAATGGGTGTGGTAAAGGGAGTTAAAGGTGTTTAGTGGTGAAATGGGTGTGGTAAAGGGGAGTTAAAGGTGTTTAGTGGTGAAATGGGTGTGGTAAAGGGAGTTAAGGTGTTTAGTGGTGAAATGGGTGTGGTAAAGGGAGTTAAAAGGGGTTTAGTGGTGAAATGGGTGTGGTAAAGGAGTTAAAGGTGTTTAGTGGTGAAATGGGTGGGGTAAAGGGAGTTAAAGGTGTTTAGTGGTGAAATGGGTGTGGTAAAGGGAGTTAAAAGGTGTTTAGTGGTGAAATGGGTGTGGTAAAGGGAGTTAAAGGGGTTTAGTGGTGAAATGGGTGTGGTAAAGGGAGTTAAAGGTGTTTAGTGGTGAAATGGGTGGGGGTAAAGGGAGTTAAAGGTGTTTAGTGGTGAAATGGGTGTGGTAAAGGGAGTTAAAGGTGTTTAGTGGTGAAATGGGTGAGGTGAAGGGAGTTAAAGGTGTTTAGTGGTGAAATGGGTGTGGTAAAGAGAGTTAAAGGTGTTTAGTGGTGAAATGGGTGTGGTAAAGGAGTTAAAGCCAACATTCAAGTGTCAGAGAAAGCTGTTCCAATGTGTTATAAGGTTAGACCTTATGCACTCAGAGAGGCAGTAGACAAACAGCTTACAGAGATAGAAAAAACAAGGGAGGGATCACACCATTAGAATATAGTGAGTGGGCAGCACCTATGGTTTGCCTTCCAAAGACAAACGGGGGGTGTCAGAATATGTCATGATTACAAGGTGACTGTAAATGCATGGGTGGATGTGGACCAGTACCCTTACCAAAGACCCAGGACTTGTTTACTACTCTAGCCGGGGGTAAACAGTTCACAGAGTTAGAGCTTACACAGGAACTACCAGCAAGTGGAGGTAGATCAAGAGTCAAAGCATTTCCTGACTATAAACAAGGGTTTCTACCAGATGAATAGACTGCCTTATGGAGTATCAAGCGCTCCAGCTATATTCCAACGTATTATGGACCAGGTCTTACAGGGTTGACCTGGGGTTGGGTGCTTTCTGGATCACATTCTTATCACAGGGAAATCGGCAGAGGACCACTTCCAGAACGTAGAAGCAGCAGTGTTACAGAGACTGCATGAGCCTGGGTTAAGAGTAAAAACGGGAAGTTTATGGGAGAATCTCTACTCTCATCAAACCTGTGACAGAGCTCTTCCAGAGAGATAGACCTTGGGTGGGGTCAGAACAATGTCAGCAGGCATTTGAAACAACGAAGATGCAGCTGTCTTCCTCCTCAGTGTTAGTGCACTACGACCCTCACATGCCAGTAATATTGGCTTGTGATGCCTCACCATATGGGGGGGGGGGGTGGGGTGCTGTGATCTCACATACAATGCCCCACGGTAGTGAGAGGCCCTATTGCATATGCTTCACCCACACTCAAATAGAGAAGACAGAGGTGAAGTATGCCCCAATAGAGAAGACAGAGGTGAAGTATGCCCAAATAGAGAAGACAGAGGTGAAGTATGCCCAAATAGTGTAGACAGAGGTGAAGTCTGCCCAAATAGAGAAGACAGAGGTGAAGTATGCCCCAATAGAGAAGACAGAGGTGAAGTATGCCCAAATAGAGAAGACAGAGGTGAAGTATGCCCCAATAAAGAAGACAGAGGTGAAGTATTCCCCAATAGAGAAGACAGAGGTGAAGTATGCCCAAAATAGAGAAGACAGAGGTGAAGTATGCCCAAATAGAGAAGACATAGGTGAAGTATGCCCAAATAGAGAAGACAGAGGTGAAGTATGCCCCAATAGAGAAGACAGAGGTAAAGTATGCCCAAAAAGAGAAGACAGAGGTGAAGTATGCCCCAATAGAGAAGACAGAGGTGAAGTATGCCCAAATAGAGAAGACTGAGGTGAAGAATGCCCCAATAGAGAAGACAGAGGTGAAGTATGCCCAAAAAGAGAAGACAGAGGTGAAGTATGCCCCAATAGAGAAGACAGAGGTGAAGTATGCCCAAATAGAGAAGACTGAGGTGAAGAATGCCCCAATAGAGAAGACAGAGGTGAAGTTATGCCCAAATAGAGGAAGACAGAGGTGAAGTATGCCCCAATAGAGAAGACAGATGTGAAGTATGCCCCAATAGAGAAGAGAGAGGTGAAGTATGCCCCAATAGAGAAGACAGATGTGAAGTATGCCCCAATAGAGAAGAGAGAGGTGATGTATGCCCCAATAGAGAAGAGAGAGGTGAAGTATGCCCCAATAGAGAAGACAGATGTGAAGTATGCCCCAATAGAGAAGAGAGAGGTGAAGTATGCCCCAATAGAGAAGACAGATGTGAAGTATGCCCCAATAGAGAAGAGAGAGGTGAAGTATGCCCCAATAGAGAAGACAGAGGTGAAGTATGCCCAAATAGAGAAGACTGAGGTGAAGAATGCCCCAATAGAGAAGACAGAGGTGAAGTATGCCCAAATAGAGAAGACAGAGGTGAAGTATGCCCCAATAGAGAAGACAGATGTGAAGTATGCCCCAATAGAGAAGAGAGAGGTGAAGTATGCCCCAATAGAGAAGACAGATGTGAAGTATGCCCCAATAGAGAAGAGAGAGGTGATGTATGCCCCAATAGAGGAGGAGGCCCTAGGGATCATATTTGGGGTAATGAAGTTCCATGACTACCTATATGGTGGTAAGTTTACATTGACAGACCATCAGCCTCTTGTTAAAATACTAGGACCAACAACAGACGACCCAGCTCCAGCAGCAGCCAGACTCCAGAGGAGGGCGTTAATACTAGCTGCATATCAGTATGACATACAATACAAGTCCTCTCAGCAGCATATCAGAATGACATACAATACAAGTCCTCTCAGCAGCATATCAGTATGACATACAATACAAGTCCTCTCAGCAGCATATCAGAATGACATACAATACAAGTCCTCTCAGCAGCATATCAGAATGACATACAATACAAGACCTCTCAGCTGCATATCAGAATGACATACAATACAAGACCTCTCAGCAGCATATCAGAATGACATACAATACAAGACCTCTCAGCTGCATATCAGAATGACATACAATACAAGACCTCTCAGCTGCATATCAGAATGACATACAATACAAGTCCTCTCAGCAGCATATCAGTATGACATACAATACAAGTCCTCTCAGCAGCATATCAGAATGACATACAATACAAGACCTCTCAGCAGCATATCAGAATGACATACAATACAAGACCTCTCAGCTGCATATCAGTATGACATACAATACAAGACCTCTCAGCAGCATATCAGTATGACATACAATACAAGTCCTCTCAGCTATCCAGTGTGAAAATATCCAGTGTCATTTGTAGATGTACTTCCCGTTTCTGAGCAATCCAAACTATCCAGTGTCATTTGTAGATGTACTTCCCATTTCAGAGCAATCCAAACTATCCAGTGGCATTTGTAGATGTACTTCCCATTTCAGAGAAATCCAAACTATCCAGTGTCATTTGTAGATGTACTTCCCATTGTAGCTAAGGACACAGCCAGGGAAACTACCAAGGACAAGGGTTTGGCTAAAGTGAAGCACTTCCCACTTACAGGGTGGCCTAACCACGTTACTGATCCTGAACTAAAGCCTGATTGGGTGAGAAGGGATGAGCTCACTGTAGACAGTGATTGTGTGTTATGGGGTATGAGAGCGGTGGTGCCGGCTACTCTACAGAGGAACCTACTGAAGGAGCTACATGAAAACCACTGGAGCCTGGTTCAAATGGAAGCTCTGGCAAGGAGACACTTTTGGTGGCCCAGGTTAGACTCAGACATAGAAGACATGGTAAGGAGATGGCCCAGGTTAGACTCAGACATAGAAGACATGGTAAGGAGATGGCCCAGGTTAGACTCAGACATAGAAGACATGGTAAGGAGATGGCCCAGGTTAGACTCAGACATCGAAGACATGGTGAGGCGATGGCCCAGGTTAGACTCAGACATAGAAGACATGGTAGGGAGATGGCCCAGGTTAGACTCAGACATAGAAGACATGGTAAGGAGATGGCCCAGGTTAGAATCAGACATAGAAGACATGGTAAGGAGATGGCCCAGGTTAGACTCAGACATAGAAGACATGGTAAGGAGATGGCCCAGGTTAGACTCAGACATAGAAGACATGGTAAGGAGATGGCCCAGGTTAGACTCAGACATAGAAGACATGGTAAGGAGATGGCCCAGGTTAGAATCAGACATAGAAGACATGGTAAGGAGATGGCCCAGGTTAGACTCAGACATAGAAGACATGGTAAGGAGATGGCCCAGGTTAGACTCAGACATCGAAGACATGGTGAGGCGATGGCCCAGGTTAGACTCAGACATAGAAGACATGGTAGGGAGATGGCCCAGGTTAGACTCAGACATAGAAGACATGGTAAGGAGATGGCCCAGGTTAGAATCAGACATAGAAGACATGGTAAGGAGATGGCCCAGGTTAGACTCAGACATAGAAGACATGGTAAGGAGATGGCCCAGGTTAGACTCAGACATAGAAGACATGGTAAGGAGATGGCCCAGGTTAGACTCAGACATAGAAGACATGGTAAGGAGATGGCCCAGGTTAGAATCAGACATAGAAGACATGGTAAGGAGATGGCCCAGGTTAGACTCAGACATAGAAGACATGGTAAGGAGATGGCCCAGGTTAGACTCAGACATAGAAGACATGGTAAGGAGATGGCCCAGGTTAGAATCAGACATAGAAGACATGGTAAGGAGATGGCCCAGGTTAGACTCAGACATAGAAGACATGGTAAGGAGATGGCCCAGGTTAGACTCAGACATAGAAGACATGGTAGGAGATGGCCCAGGTTAGACTCAGACATAGAAGACATGGTAAGGAGATGGCCCAGGTTAGACTCAGACATACAAGGTTATCACTGGTTAAACCCAGCTTTTCAGCTGACATGCAGTCTAAGATACAGGACAAGGGGTTGGGCAAGAGTTTTCGTTTTTTTACAGTCGGAACAAACAGTGCTTGTCCCAGATTACCGGGGGAGAGAGAGAGAGAAATGGAGACCGGGGTTGTGAAAAAGGCTACTTGGTCCTGTAACCTACTTAGTGCAGACTGAGGGAAAAACTGTGTAAGCATGTGGATCAAATGATGATGCAACCCAATGAAAGAGAAGAGCTGAATGTGTCAGAGTGGAACATCTCTGATTGGGACTTGGACACTACCACTGGGGCCGGGCACCAATACAGACACACAGATGGTTCCAGGCCGTGAGCCTGAGGTCCAGAGCATCATGAGAGGCCAAAAAGGGTCCGAAGGACTCCGGACCGATTGGATCTGTAAACAGGTTGTATATGAGTTGAGAAGTGAAAGACTGTTTTGGAAAACTCATGATGTTCGTCAAGGATGTTTTCAGAGGAAGTGAGAATTTTCGGGGAGGAGTTTGGTGTATTGAGAAATGTATTATGTGTTAACGAGTTTAGATTTAAAATGGTTGCAAATAGCCAATGGGATTTGTATGCAGGAGTTTATTTGAATTAACAAATGACATTGGGTTTCATTCTCGCATTGAAGTGATTGGATTGCGAGATGCAAGGGCGGTAAAAAGTTTAATGATGTATTGGTTGGTGTTACGAACCCCGTGGCTCTAAATGTCTAGGGTGGATGGACATGAGACCCGTAACATAAATTATGCAAATTATAAGTGTGACCTGGAACAGCGAGAACCAAAAATGACACAACAACCATGAGCTACCGTCAAACTTAAATGGTTTATTACTAAACACACGGTAAAGGTTTGGGAAAAAGGGCTGAGCAGGACCCAAGAAATGAAACAATAGTGTAAAACCCCTAAACTGATCTAGCCTGCCTAAAGAACCGCTAGGCTACTGCTACCATACAAAAATACAGTGGGTGGTCGCTCAGGTCTAACTGGTGTTTATAGACAGATTTCTTCCTACGGGTAATGTACGCCCAAGGGCAACTAGCTTAAACTCCCCTTTTCCCAAAAACACACAAAGCTACTAAACAGGGTAATCAGCAATTAAATAAGTACACAGGATACAACAGTATCCACACTCAGGTAAAGAAATATATTCTAATAATGTTACCAACAGGGTAACCAACAACTTAGTGCGTACACAACACACAGGACACCACCGTGTCCATACTCACATATGGCAAAAAGTCTCTCTCTCTTGCAACAAACACAAGTCTGGTTTTTATACAATGGGCTGTGTGATTCAACAAACGAGTAACAGGTGGTGCTATTCACAGGAATGTTCACTGATTGGTCCAATCAGCAGACACCTCAACGACCACCAATCAGGAACATACAGGACACCTGTGATTAGGGCAGAAAGAGTAGAAACACACAAAAACACAGGATACCTGTATCCGTAACACTCCCACCCTTAAAAGAGCAAACCAAAATGGTTTGCGACACAGTACCATCACAACACCCAAAATTCAATAATCATCCTGCCGGGATAACAAAAAAACCTAGATCAGTACACACGAGACAAAGCATCTGCCAACACATTATCTAACCCCCTTTTTTGTGGCGGATCTCCAAATTATAATTTTGCACGACGAAGTGCCCAACGCATAAGGCGTTGGTTCTGGTTGTACATCCGGTGGAGAAAAACTAAGGGGTTATGGTCAGTATACACTACCACTGGTAATGCACTGGAACCAACATAAACTTCAAAGTACTGCAGAGCTAACAACAAAGCTAGAGCTTCTTGTTCAATGGTGGAATAGTTTGTCTGACATTTGTTAAATTTCCGTGAAAAATAACAGACAGGATGGTCCACTCCACTCTGGTCTTGCTGCAGTAGAACAGCACCAGCACCTCTGGCACTTGCATCTACCTCCAGTTTAAACGGCCGCTCAAAATCTGGCGCAGCAAGAACAGGAGTACTACACAAGAGTGCTTTAGCAGTGTTGAAAGCAGTACAACAATCTTCAGACCATACAAATTTTCTCGCCGGACTGAGCAAATCCGTTAATGGAGCAACTACCGCAGAGAAATTTTTACAGAAACTACGGTAGTAGCCAACCATCCCTAAAAAACGGCGTAGCTCTCTTCTGGTGGTAGGTGCGGGAAATGCGTTTATAGCTGAGACCTTGGCATCTACAGGCGCACCTGACCATGGCCGACCTGTTTACCCAGATAAGTAACAGTGGCCTTCCCAAACTCGCACTTTGCTAAGTTCAGGGTTAGAGAAGCGGTTGCTAGACGTTCACACACTACCCTTAGAGTGTTAACATGATCAGACCACTCAGTTGAATAAATGACCAGATCATCAAGGTAAGCACTACAATTAGGAACTCCAGCCAATACTGTGTTAACCAGGCGTTGGAAAGTGGCTGGTGCGTTCCGCATCCCAAATGCCATGACAGCATATTGTAGGAAGTGATCTGGGGTCACAAAGGCAGAGATGTCGGAGGCACGTGGGGTTAACGGCACCTGCCAGTAACCTTTAGAAGATCTAGTTTGGTTACATAAGTAGCAGCACCAACAGTATCAATACAGTCATCCAGTCTGGGTAACGGAACGAGTCGGGCACTGTGACAGCATTGACTTTCCGATAGTCCGTACATAATCTGGATGTCCCATCAGGTTTAGGAACCAGAATGCACGGAGAACTCCAAGGACTTGAACTTGGCATAGCCAGGTTATTCTCCAGCAAATAACCGACCTCACCCCTCATTATCTTTCTCTTAGCGACGTTGACACGATAAGGATGTTGCTTGATAGGTGCAGCGTTTCCAACATTAATGTCATGTTCTAACACATTTGTACATGTAGGAACATCATTAAAAAGACATGGAAAGCTGTGTAACAGTCTCACAATATCATCTGACTGTCTGTCCGTTAAATGAATCAGGCTTGGACGGGAGAGACAGCAGCATCTCTGAATTGGGCAATCTAGCACACTGCTGCTGAGTATTGCGCAACTCCAAACCATCTCCGTCCACATCATTAACATGACCTCCCCACTACAGCCGTAGCAGCCACAGAGACAGCCGACTCGGCCAGTTTCTCTGGACTGTCTACCTGAGTGACGGGTCTGGTGTGGTATGTCTTCAACATGTTAACGTGGCACACACGAGATTGGCGTTTTCTATCAGGAGTCTGTATCACATAGTCAGTTTCAGTTAGTTTCTTTTCAATGACATAAGGACCAGAGAAACGTGCTGACAATGACGCTCCTGGCACAGGCAACAACACAAGAACTTCGGTCACCTGGCTGCAGTGAACGAGAAACAGCCTGTGTGTCATAGTGTCGTTTCATCCGTTTCTGTGAGGAAGACAGCGCTTCCCTTTGCTAGAGCACAGGCAGCATGTGGCGCTCACGAAAGCGACTAACGTAGTCCAACACATTTTCTTTCACACACAACTCTTGTGACAAAAACTGATCCTTAAGGACTTTCATAGGTCCTCTCATGGTGTGTCCAAACACCAGTTCAGCTGGGCTGAACCCTAGGGATTCCTGTACTGTCTCACGGACAGCAAACAATACTAGAGGAACTCCCTCATCCCAATCTTTCTCAGATTCCAAGCAATATTTACGGAGCATAGACTTCGGGTCTGATGCCAGCGTTCAAGCGCACCCTGAGACTCTGGGTGATATGCGCTGACACACGGTGTGTAACTGACAAGGATTTTAACACTTGTTTGAAAAGTTTAGAAAGGAAATTCGTACCCTGATCAGTTTGTATCACCCTAGGTAATCCAAAAGTTGAGAAGAATTTGATCAACGCTTTACTCACCACTGGAGCAGTAATCCTTCGCAGAGGAATGGCCTCTGGGTACCTGGTGGCCACACACATAATTGTCAACATAAACTGGTTACCAGATTTTGTTTTTGGTAATGGTCCAACACAATCAACCATCACATGTTCGAATGGTTCACCTATGGCCGGTATGGGACAAAGAGGCGCGGGGAAATAACCTGGTTCGGTTTCCCAACTACTTGACAGGTGTGGCAAGTCCGACAGAACTGAGCCACATCTTGTTTTAAGCCAGGCCAAAAGAAATGTCGCAAAACTCGATCATAAGTCTTGGTGACTCCCAGATGTCCGGACCACTGGTGATCATGAGCGAGGGATAAAACATTTTGTCGAAAGGCTGTAGGAATCACTATTTGGTAAACAGCATTCCAATCTCCGCCAGCGTCAACATGGGAGGTCCATTTACGCATGAGGAGATTACCATCAATGAAGTATGCCATGTTTTCTTCTTTAGCTCGTCCTCTGAGACAACACTAGAAAAACATTTAGCCAGGCTAATGTCAACCTGTTGGTTAGCGATCAGCTGCTCACGAGTAACTGGTAACTGTATTGCTTCAGCAACAAGTTCCACATCCTTCTTCCTTTCTCTGGGCTGTTGGTCAGACTGCACCAGCTTACCAGAGGTAGCACCCGAACTATCCCTCTGGGTCACACTCTCTGAATAGAATCGTGTCTGACAAATCTACCACTTCACCCACTTGTCGGTGCTTGAGCACGTGTGACAGCACAAGCGGGGAAGACATCTGGATAACCCTGTGCCAGCTCCTCGGAGAGAGACTGGTCACTTTTATCCAATACCTCCAATATGGGTATTACCTTTCCTCCGGCAATATCGTTGCCCATTATAAAGGTCACCCCTTTTACTGGCAACATCGGACGTACGCCAACTCTGAACAATCCACTGACTAACTCAGAGTGTACGTTCACAAAGTGCAATGGCACTGGGACGAAACCCATTTCAATTCCTTGTACTAACACACTGGAACCACAATATGTATTATTAGACAAGGGCAACACATCAGCTAGTATGAACGACTGCGCCGCACCAGTATCTCTGAGGATTCTAACTGGACGCTGAGACGCTTCATCATCTGATATAGAAACAAACCCCTCAAAAATGAACGGTTCATAACTGTGATCTGGGACAGGGACTTTCAAACCACATTCACTATGAGGCTTCTGTCTTGATTCCGGCCTTACAACCGTGCGAATCAGCCCAACACCCGTTGGCGGCCTGGCGTGCTGAGGCATCCCCGGTTTGCGTTTTAGCAGAAAGCAATCATTAACTATATGTCCCACCTTATGACAATAGAAACAGTGACGCACATCTTTTGGGCGTGCTGGATGTACTGCTGGTCGACTAGGACTAGAAGTTAGCAACTCCGCAGCCCTGCTCTCCGTACGAGCCGAAAACACGCTCTTATGCGTCAACACAAACTTCGTCTGCCAATACAGACGTTTCCGACAGTGAGGATACTTTCTGTTCGTTCAGATAAACTACAATGCGTTCCGGTAAACAATTTTTAAACTCTTCTAACAAGATTAACTCCCGTGAGAGTTAAAATCAGTTACCTTACTAGCACTGTGCCATTTGTCAAACAGATTTCCTTTGTCTCTAGCAAACTCCACATAAGTCTGAGTAGGAGACTTTTTATGAGACCTAAATCTCTGTCGATATGCCTCAGGAACAAGCTCATAGGCACGAAGAACAGTAGCTTTGACCACCTCATAATTCAAACTGTCTTCAAGAGGTAGCGCTGCCAGAACCTCTTGGGCTTTACCTGTTAGCTTACACTGAAGTAATAGGCACCATACCTCGTCGGGCCATTTCAATGCTACCGCTATACGTTCAAAAACACTGAAATAGGAATCAACCTCTGACTCCCTGAACACAGGTACCAAGGTGATCTGCCTACTAATATCAAACGTAGCAGATGACACAGCTGGTGAGGATGGTTCACTAGCAGGCATAGTATTAGCAGAGACTAACCTCGCTGTTTCTGCCTCTAGTTCCATTTTACGCATCTCCAGTTCTTGATCAAGCCTACGCGTCTCCAGTTCTTGATCAAGCCTACGCGTCTCCAGTTCTTGATCAAGCCTACGCGTCTCCAGTTCCATCTTACGCGTCTCCTGTTCTATCTTACGCATCTCCTGTTCTGCCTCTAGCTCCATTTTACGCATCTCCAGCTTGTCTTGCCTGATTTGTGCCCGCTCTTCCGCCTCTATTTGGAGCCGTGTCGAGGCGGACATCCATCCTGGCATCACTGTCAGTCAGTGGGGAGAGGGGTCATAACGGGCAATGTGGCTGGAGCCTTAGTCTCGTCCTCAGACACTGATGGGCTTACAGAAACAGCAACCACATCCCCTACAGGAGCAGCAGACTCAGGCGGCGTGTAACTCAAGCACTCGCTCGTTTAACAATATCGCTAGCACTACTTCCCTAACTTCTGCTTTCACTAAACCCCCTCGGTATGGGTACAGAAAAGTGGTCAGCCAAAGCCTGTAGATCCACTCTACGACAATTCTCAAAAATCTCCCACGTAGGGTTTTCCAAAAATGCTTCCAAATCAAAAGTAGCCATCCTACTAACTACACGAGCCGTCGACTACTGAACACACACAAAAAAAAACAGGTAGTTACAGCTGCTAAGCTCAACACTGAACCAGACACTTACTAATTTGCACGAGTAGCATGGGATAGATCCCAGACGAGCCCCCACTTTATGTTACGAACCCCGTGGCTCTAAACGTCTAGGGTGGATGGACATGAGACCCGTAACATAAATTATGCAAATTATAAGTGTGACCTGGAACAGCGAGAACCAAAAATGACACAACAACCATGAGCTACCGTCAAACTTAAATGGTTTATTACTAAACACACGGTAAAGGTTTGGGAAAAAAGGGCTGAGCAGGACCCAAGAAATGAAACAATAGTGTAAAACCCCTAAACTGATCTAGCCTGCCTAAAGAACCGCTAGGCTACTGCTACCATACAAAAATACAGTGGGTGGTCCGCTCAGGTCTAACTGGTGTTCATAGACAGATTTCTTCCCTACGGGTAATGTACGCCCAAGGGCAACTAGCTTAAACTCCCCTTTTCCCAAAAACACACAAAGCTACTAAACAGGGTAATCAGCAATTAAATAAGTACACAGGATACAACAGTATCCACACTCAGGTAAAGAAATATATTCTAATAATGTTACCAACAGGGTAACCAACAACTTAGTGCGTACACAACACACAGGACACCACCGTGTCCATACTCACATATGGCAAAAGTCTCTCTCTCTTGCAACAAACACAAGTCTGGTTTTTTATACAATGGGCTGTGTGATTCAACAAACGAGTAACAGGTGGTGCTATTCACAGGAATGTTCACTGATTGGTCCAATCAGCAGACACCTCAACGACCACCAATCAGGAACATACAGGACACCTGTGATTAGGGCAGAAAGAGTAGAAACACACAAAAACACAGGATACCTGTATCCGTAACAGTTGGGCTGAAGACACTGTCGAGAGTGGTCCACTGGAATGTGTTAAGGAGAACATGAAATAAATCTGTTCAGTTTATTATAAGTACGCTTCGGAGTCTTCAGTAAAAGAACCCAGCATCTTAGGATGCAACAATGATCCTTTATCACGTTTACAAAATAACAGATTGAAAGACAACAAATAGCCTAATTTTTATTAATTACAAATATGTTAGAGACATGGGACATGGCCTTGTGTTGCTGCACTGTCTAAATATGTTAGAGACATGGGACATGGCCTTGTGTTGCTGCACTGTCTAAATATGTTAGAGACATGGGACATGGCCTTGTGTTGCTGCACTGTCTAAATATGTTAGAGACATGGGACATGGCCTTGTGTTGCTGCACTGTCTAAATATGTTAGAGACATGGGACATGGCCTTGTGTTGCTGCACTGTCTAAATATGTTAGAGACATGGGACATGGCCTTGTGTTGCTGCACTGTCTAAATATGTTAGAGACATGGGACATGGCCTTGTGTTGCTGCACTGTCTAAATATGTTAGAGACATGGGACATGGCCTTGTGTTGCTGCACTGTCTAAATATGTTAGAGACATGGGACATGGCCTTGTGTTGCTGCACTGTCTAAATATGTTAGAGACATGGGACATGGCCTTGTGTTGCTGCACTGTCTAAATATGTTAGAGACATGGGACATGGCCTTGTGTTGCTGCACTGTCTAAATATGTTAGAGACATGGGACATGGCCTTGTGTTGCTGCACTGTCTAAATATGTTAGAGACATGGGACATGGCCTTGTGTTGCTGCACTGTCTAACTACCTTAACAAACAGTGACACATTATATTATTATTCATATTATTTTTGACATTTAACATGCAAAAGAGGTGACCCCTTGACTTTTTCCACATTTTGTTACGTTACGGCCTTATTATAAAATGGATTTAATAAAATAATGCCCTCATCAATCTACACACAATACCCCATAATGACAAAGCGAAAAACAGGTTTATAGAAATGTTTGCAAATGTATAAAAATTCAAAATGAAAAATACGTATGTACATAACTATTCAGACCCTTTGTTATGAGACACGAAATTGAGCCCAGGTGCATCCTGTTTCCATTGATCATCCTTGAGATGTTTCTACAACTTGATTGGAGTCCATCTTTGGTAAATTCAACTGATTGGACATGATTTGGAAAGGCACCTGTCTATATAAGGTCCCACAGTTGACACACCCCTCACTATAGTCATTGGTTGCACTAATTGCATTTGTCTACATAACCTGGTTCAATAATTCATGACATCAGTTGATATACAGAGTGTGAGACTCTCTCTCTATATTTTTATATATTCCAGTTCATTCTCCGTTAGTCAGCACCTCTACACTAAATAATGTTCTCTGGGGGTGCGCCAGCTCATGCTTTTTATTAGAGACTTTAGTCCCCAGAGGTCTTAACCTGGAAAAGGACTATAGTATGTTTTAGAGACTTTAGTCCCCAGAGGTCTTAACCTGGAAAAGGACTATAGTATGTTTTAGTGACTTTAGTCCCCAGAGGTCTTAACCTGGAAAAGGACTATAGTATGTTTTAGAGACTTTAGTCCCCAGAGGTCTTAACCTGGAAAAGGACTATAGTATGTTTTAGATACTTTAGTCCCCAGAGGTCTTAACCTGGAAAAGGACTATAGTATGTTTTAGAGACTTTAGTCCCCAGAGGTCTTAACCTGGAAAAGGACTATAGTATGTTTTAGAGACTTTAGTCCCCAGAGGTCTTAACCTGGAAAATGACTATAGTATGTTTTAGAGACTTTAGTCCCCAGAGGACTTAACCTGGAAAAGGACTATAGTATGTTTTAGTGACTTTAGTCCCCAGAGGTCTTAACCTGGAAAAGGACTATAGTATGTTTTAGAGACTTTAGTCCCCAGAGGTCTTAACCTGGAAAAGGACTATAGTATGTTTTAGATACTTTAGTCCCCAGAGGTCTTAACCTGGAAAAGGACTATAGTATGTTTTAGAGACTTTAGTCCCCAGAGGTCTTAACCTGGAAAAGGACTATAGTATGTTTTAGAGACTTTTAGTCCCCAGAGGTCTTAACCTGGAACCACTAAAACAATTTGGGAGACAGGGCAATCATATTTTTTGTGAAGAATCCATTCCCTTGGTAGTCCAGTCCCCCCCCCTTCCCAACTTGTTGTTGTTTATTTTCCAATACCTAACATATTGAACATGTGTTATATAGCAATGGTTTTACATCAATGATATCTACTGCAGTTGAAATATGATTGCCCTGTC
The DNA here is from genome assembly GCF_020615455.1 of Coregonus clupeaformis. Lineage (NCBI taxonomy): Eukaryota > Metazoa > Chordata > Actinopteri > Salmoniformes > Salmonidae > Coregonus > Coregonus clupeaformis. The sequence continues at coordinate 1,348,046 of NW_025533469.1, forward strand.
TCCCAAATTGTTTTAGTGGTTCCATTTGTGTAATTGACCACTAGGTGGAGACATTGACCACAGTACCGCTCACCCTGAGGACCAACCTGTATAGTCCACCACCCTCTCTCATTAGCACCACCAGCTGAAGAGAGTTTCTCCCTCACTGTGTTCCCCATGCAGGCCCTGCGCCACGAGGGTGCAAAAGGGGGAAATGGCATTGTGTCCATGGAGCACTTTAACAATTCCATGTCCAAGGAGGTCTGGGTGCAGTGTTGGGAATGATGGGCTCACCAAGCCTGAACCCCAGGACAGCCATACCACTGTCACCAAGCCTGAACCCCAGGACAGCCATACCACTGTCACAACTGTGACTCTGATTAAATGAACATGTCCAACATTCAGTCACAGACACACACACATACATACAGACACACACACACAGACACGCACATACAGACACACACACATACACAGAGACACACACACACAGACACACACACGCACACACACACCACAAACGTTCAGGTGTTTAGTTTTGCCTAGATGTTGTTTGGTTGAGAAAGACCATTTAGTGGAGGGGAAAATAATACAACATTTATTTGTTATATTTATTATGATTTCTGCCAAATGAAATGTTGAATATGGCAATGTTGCTCTCATTGCTCTCATGGTCTCAATAAAGGTGTACAATATTTAGTTGCATGTCATGATTAATGCACTTTTTCATTCTGTTCCAATTCAGCCCAAGCACTGTTACAATTAAGCCAGACCATGGGGTAAATTGTAACACTTCACTCCTTGTAGTTAAGACAACACCATTAATTTGCAGTTTGATTTACATATATAATAACCACACCAATTTGTAAAGGACAGACGTAGGTTGTTTGTATCACGTTTTGGACACACCACCATAAAGGATCTCTGAGAAACTGACCAAAAGGTGAAAAGTGTTACAACCATCTCTGGTCTCCCCTACATGTTCAACTTAATAGACATGTTTTCCATCTCGAAGAGGTCAAATAAAACAAATGTCTATAGTGCCTATTAAGTGCAGGCCCGGCGCCACCAGGGGGCAGAAGAGGGCAATGCCCCCTTAGTTGGAATATTGTGCCTCCTCAGTTCTGTATCCATATTCTGTCCCACAATCTGCCCCCTCCGTCACGCCCAACCCATTTGTTGTGTGTGCTTCATTCATGCAACTCCCTTGCACGCATCATACCTACGTCATACACATTTTACCGGTTAGAAGGGCGGGGTCAATCTGACCGTTTAGGTTTACTTTCAAAGTTACGTACTACAAAAAAAAAAACATTCACTGCGCAGCTGGATGGAATTTAGCTAATGTTAACAGTTGTGTAGGTAGCTGATAGTATGATGGATATTAGAAAGTGGCTTCTCCAGGGCACAACGGCAGCATCGGATCAAAGGGGGGGGGGGAGGAGGAGAAGCCTGCCACAGAGGCCAAAGGCAAGGCTGCTGGTCGACACTAATCACCGAGGCCAAGGCCGCTGGTCGACGCTAATCACAGAGGCCAAGGCTGCTGGTCGACGCTAATCACCGAGGCCAAGGCTGCTGGTCGACGCTAATCACCGAGGCCAAGGCTGCTGGTCGACGCTAATCACAGAGGCCAAGGCTGCTGGTCGACGCTAATCACCGAGGCCAAGGCTGCTGGTCGACGCTAATCACCGAGGCCAAGGCTGCTGAGCCGACGCTAATCACAGAGGCCAAGGCTGCTGGTCGACGCTAATCACCGAGGCCAAGGCTGCTGAGCCGACGCTAATCACCGAGGCCAAGGCTGCTGGTCGACGCTAATCACCGAGGCCAAGGCTGCTGGTCGACGCTAATCACCGAGGCCAAGGCTGCTGGTCCGACGCTAATCACCGAGGCCGAGGCCGCTGAGCCGACGCTAATCACCGAGGCCAAGGCTGCTGGGCCGACGCTAATCACCGAGGCCAAGGCTGCTGGTCGACGCTAATCACCGAGGCCAAGGCTGCTGGTCGACACTAATCACCGAGGCCAAGGCTGCTGGTCGACACTAATCACCGAGGCCAAGGCTGCTGGTCGACGCTAATCACCGAGGCCAAGGCTGCTGGTCAACGCTAATCACTGAGGCCAAGGCTGCTGGTCGACACTAATCACCGAGGCCAAGGCTGCTGGTCGACGCTAATCACCGAGGCCAAGGCTGCTGGTCGACGCTAATCACCGAGGCCAAGGCTGCTGAGCCGACGCTAATCACCGAGGCCAAGGCTGCTGGTCCGACGCTAATCACTGAGGCCAAGGCTGCTGGTCGACGCTAATCACCGAGGCCAAGGCTGCTGAGCCGACGCTAATCACCGAGGCCAAAGGCTGCTGGTCCGACGCTAATCACCGAGGCCAAGGCTGCTGGTCGACGCTAATCACCGAGACCAAGGCTGCTGGTCCGACGCTAATCACCGAGGCCAAGGCTGCTGGTCGACGCTTATCACCGAGGCCAAGGCTGCTGGTCCGACGCTAATCACCGAGGCCAAGGCTGCTGGTCGACGCTAATCACCGAGGCCAAGGCTGCTGGTCCGATGCTAATCACCGAGGCCAAGGCCGCTGAGCCGACGCTAATCACCGAAGCCAAGGCCACTGGTCGACGCTAATCACCGAGGCCAAGGCCGCTGGTCGACGCTAATCACTGAGGCCAAGGCCGCTGGTCGACGCTAATCACCGAGGCCAAGGCCGCTGGTCGACGCTAATCACTGAGGCCAAGGCCTCCGAGCCGACACTAATCACCGAGGCCAAGGCCTCCGAGCCGGCACTAATCACCGAGGCCAAGGCCGCTGAGCCCAGCAGCAAAGGCACCTGCTCAACTGTCTTGCAGCCTGGTGACATAGGAGGTAACCAACCCGGCCTGCAGCCTGGTGCCATAGGAGGTAACCAACCCGGCCTGCAGCCTGGTGACATAGGAGGTAACCAACCCGGCCTGCAGCCTGGTGCCATAGGAGGTAACCAACCCGTAACCAACCCGGCCTGCAGCCTGGTGACATAGGAGGTAACCAACCCGGCCTGCAGCCTGGTGACATAGGAGGTAACCAACCCGGCGTGCAGCCTGGTGCCATAGGAGGTAACCAACCCGTAACCAACCCGGCCTGCAGCCTGGTGACATAGGAGGTAACCAACCCGGCCTGCAGCCTGGTGACATGGGAGGTAACCAACCCGGCCTGCAGCCTGGTGACATAGGAGGTAACCAAGCCGGCCTGCAGCCTGGTGACATAGGAGGTAACCAAGCCGGCCTGCAGCCTGGTGACATAGGAGGTAACCAACCCGGCCTGCAGCCTGGTGACATAGGAGGTAACCAACCCGGCCTGCAGCCTGGTGCCATAGGAGGTAACCAACCCGGCCTGCAGCCTGGTGACATAGGAGGTAACCAACCCGTAACCAGCCCGGCCTGCAGCCTGGTGACATAGGAGGTAACCAACCCGGCCTGCAGCCTGGTGCCATAGGAGGTAACCAACCCGGCCTGCAGCCTGGTGCCATAGGAGGTAACCAACCCGGCCTGCAGCCTGGTGACATAGGAGGTAACCAACCCGGCCTGCAGCCTGGTGACATAGGGAGGTAACCAACCCGGCGTGCAGCCTGGTGCCATAGGAGGTAACCAACCCGTAACCAACCCGGCCTGCAGCCTGGTGACATAGGAGGTAACCAACCCGGCCTGCAGCCTGGTGACATGGGAGGTAACCAACCCGGCCTGCAGCCTGGTGACATAGGGAGGTAACCAAGCCGGCCTGCAGCCTGGTGACATAGGAGGTAACCAAGCCGGCCTGCAGCCTGGTGACATAGGAGGTAACCAACCCGGCCTGCAGCCTGGTGACATAGGAGGTAACCAACCCGGCCTGCAGCCTGGTGCCATAGGAGGTAACCAACCCGGCCTGCAGCCTGGTGACATAGGAGGTAACCAACCCGTAACCAGCCCGGCCTGCAGCCTGGTGACATAGGAGGTAACCAACCCGGCCTGCAGCCTGGTGCCATAGGAGGTAACCAACCCGGCCTGCAGCCTGGTGCCATAGGAGGTAACCAACCCCGGCCTGCAGCCTGGTGGCATAGGAGGTAACCAACCCGGCCTGCAGCCTGGTGACATAGGAGGTAACCAACCCGGCCTGCAGCCTGGTGACATAGGGGGTAACCAACCCGGCCTGCAGCCTGGTGACATAGGAGGTAACCAACCCGGCCTGCAGCCTGGTGACATAGGAGGTAACCAACCCGGCCTGCAGCCTGGTGACATAGGAGGTAACCAACCCCGGCCTGCAGCCTGGTGACATAGGAGGTAACCAACCCGGCCTGCAGCCTGGTGACATAGGAGGTAACCAACCCGGCCTGCAGCCTGGTGACATAGGAGGTAACCAACCCCGGCCTGCAGCCTGGTGACATAGGAGGTAACCAACCCGGCCTGCAGCCTGGTGACATAGGAGGTAACCAACCCGGCCTGCAGCCTGGTGCCATAGGAGGTAACCAACCCGGCCTGCAGCCTGGTGACATAGGAAGTAACCAACCCCGGCCTGCAGCCTGGTGACATAGGAGGTAACCAACCCGGCCTGCAGCCTGGTGACATAGGAGGTAACCAACCCGGCCTGCAGCCTGGTGACATAGGAGGTAACCAACCCGGCCTGCAGCCTGGTGACATAGGAGGTAACCAACCCGGCCTGCAGCCTGGTGCCATAGGAGGTAACCAACCCGGCCTGCAGCCTGGTGACATAGGAGGTAACCAACCCGGCCTGCAGCCTGGTGACATAGGAGGTAACCAACCCGGCCTGCAGCCTGGTGACATAGGAGGTAACCAACCCGGCCTGCAGCCTGGTGACATAGGAGGTAACCAACCCGAGGAGGGGCCTGCAGCCGCCAAGACCGAACCTAGCAGCAGTACCGCCAGTATATTACAAGCACCGACGCCTCCGTTAGTGCCTGACGACCTCGGTGATGAGGAGCCAGCGCAGGTTTGTCTGGGGAAATACCCAACCTGCCTGTACTGTGGGAGAAAACTGACATTTTGTAGCACGTGGTTCAAAGGCAGAGAGTGACTGCTGCAAGCCAGATGCAGTTTGATGAGTTATGGGAGAGATACAAGCACCGGACACCCCTGCTCCAAGCAAACCGGCAAAGAGTAGTGAGTAGTAATCTGAAAGAATATGTGGTCGAAACAAAACAATGGGCCAGCTAGAAGAGGACAATGAGAGGGAGTGTAACAGACTGTTTTCAGCACTCTGGATGCTGTACTGGGAGAAATGTCAGCAAGATTTAACCAACGAAACAGCCAACTTGTTGAGGCCCTGTGTGCCTTGCACCCAGAGAATGAAACCTTTATGGATGTGGAAAAAGTGGAACCACTGCTGGACTTAATCTCAGGAGATTTTGTGGAAACTGAGTTTACTGTCGCACGCCAGTTTCTACAGACTGAAATCGCCCGATCTGGAAAAGAAAAGAAAAATGGACAACGCAGAGCTTTTTGGAGAGATTCTCCGGGCCTCTAACAGCAATGTCTACTGTGATGATGGCATTGAAGCTGGGATTAACATTTGGAGAATCCACGGCAACTTGCCAGAACTCCTTTTCAACATAGAAAAACATATTCAGTGAGCAGAGACGGAGCATGTTGCAGAGGAGGAAAGCGCAGCTGATTCAACTGACATTTGAGAGGGATCTTACAAGCAAATTCCGTGGGGAGTGGAAGGAGAGACTGCTGAGGAGGTTCAACACAGCATCAAGGAGGCTGCAACTCTTTTGAATCTGGGTAAGAACAGGCAGCCTGGCTGGGCTTGTAGTATTGAGTTATTTGCTAGCTTTTGGAAATGCGTGGCAAACGTCAGAAATAGGCGTAGACGTGATTTTCTTTACTGGCGTTGCTGCCAAGTCTACTGCTTGATTTCTGTGATTGGATTGGAAATGTTTGGTTTATAATATAATATAATCTGATTGTTTTTAATGTTGTTTTATAATGTAGAAGAGGTGCTTTGCATTACATTGATGAAGGTGGGCAGACCATGACCAATTGTTGAGTAACGATGTAGCTATAGTGTTGCCATAAACAACTCGTTGCTATGGAATACTAATTTCTCTGTTATCATACGCAGCGTAGGACGGCACTCTTGTGAGAAGACAGCTTGGTAGCTGCGTTCAAGCTGCATTGTACCGATAAGTCCCGGTAGTGCATTGTACATTATTGTTTGCTTTCCGCCATTGGAAATGCATTGTATTGGCATGTGGAAGTGTTATTACGGTAATTAGCAACTGTTTTGCATTGTATTGGCATGAGGAAGTGTTATTACGGTAATTAGCAACTGTTTTGCATTGTATTGGCATGAGGAAGGGTTATTACGGTAATTAGCAACTGTTTTGCATTGTATTGGCATGAGGTAGTGTTATTACGGTAATTAGCAACTGTTTTGTATTGGATTGGCATGAGGAAGGGTTATTACGGTAATTAGCAACTGTTTTGCATTGTATTGGCATGAGGTAGTGTTATTACGGTAATTAGCAACTGTTTTGCATTGGATTGATGGGTATTGTGCATGTAGCTGTGTAGCGTTGTCATAACTTGCAATTTCTGGAGGCGGTTATGAATTGTCCACGTTTGTAAAGCGGTGCAGTAGCCTGTATTCTTGCGGCAAGACAGCCGTGCGTGGCTGCAAATACATTGTGTGTAATTGTACTATCGATTATAATCCACCCTGTGTTATCAGCAAGCGAAAATAGTTGTGCCCCCTTAGTAATTTCTGATGTCCCCTTGCCGAGTTAATCCTACCGCCGGGCCTGGCTTACAGGTGAAATAAATGATGGTGAGCGTTCAAGGTGATGAGGATTGTTGCTCCTTTCCAATAAATATTGAGGGTCTTATTCTGGTGACATGTTGATCGATGCTTGGCTGCTAATGAAGGTAGTTATGTGGCACTACATTAGATCTCTCAAATATGGTATCCTTATGCGCTGCGGATACATTCAGAGTAAGAATTTGTGATTAGTCCGGAGTCCCGGCTAGTGCTGCGGGCTGACCCCCTTAAATACCTGCCGCCTCAGTACATCCACGTCTTCCTTTCCTCACCTCATTCATTTGTCTTGGAGATGAGAGGCTGGTGGTTGACAGAGGAAAAGGAAACCAGGTAGAAAGAGGAGGATAAAGGGCATTCAGAAAGGATTCTGACCCCTTGACCTTTTCCACATTTTGTTACGTTACAGCATTCTACAATTGATTAAATAAATAACAGTCCTCATCAAATCAAATCACATTTTATTTGTCACATACACGTGTTTAGCATATGTTATAGCGGGTGTAGCGAAATGCTTGTGCATCTAGCTCCGACAGTGCAGTAATATCTAATAAGTAATATCTAACAATTTCACAACATATACCCAATACACACAAAACTAGTAAGGAATGGGATTTAAGAATATATACATATATGGACAAGCAATGACAGAGCGGCATTGACTAAGATACAGTAGTATATTATAGAATAGAATGCAGTATATACATATGAGATGAGTAGTGCAAGATATGTAAACATTATTCATGGTTAACTGGTCTGTTTATTCCACTGATTCATATTGATACCAGTCCATTCATTGGCTGTAAAAGTGGGTAAAAACAGAAAAGCATATAGCTGTAGCTATGTGGTCTTTACTTGAGTGTGTTTCAGCAGGGTGAGGTCAGAGAGATGCTTCCAAGTCAGTATTTTTCTGAACTCATAAAATCCTTTACACAATCTGATGGGATGAATGTTCAACCCCATTTAAATCACCATAAAGTCTATATAGTACCTTTAAGTTAAGACCTCACAGATCTGTTCATGGCAAAGCAGTTCAATTAATGATATTAATTGATTCTTAAAGAATATAACTTATAAATCATTAGCCTCATCTTGAGGAGTCACCTGTGACAGTATTCATAAAGAGTAGGAGTACTGATCTGGGATCAGTTTAGCCTTTTAGATCATAATGAAACAGATTAGATGGACAGGGGGGACCTGATCCTAGATCAGCACTCCTCCTCTGAGACACTTCCTATATGAATAAGGGCCCAGGAGTCACCAGGACCAAGAAACCGAAAACATTCTGTTGCAAAGTCTAGTTACAGCAGGTGTTTACTGCCATCTAGTGGAAGATACCAATAAAACACTTGATTATCAGGGTGGGGAGACGGTTGAGCTGAAACAGAAAGTAATCCTGCTCGGAACAGTGAACAAACAAAGGCAGAAGCTGCTGGTAAAGCAACACTCACGGTGTGATAGAGAGTGGTAAAGCAACACTCACGGTGTGATGGAGAGTGGTAAAGCAATACTCACAGTGTGATGGAGAGTGGTAAAGCAACACTCACAGTGTGATGGAGAGTGGTAAAGCAACACTCACAGTGTGATGGAGAGTGGTAAAGCAACACTCACGGTGTGATAGAGAGTGGTAAAGCAACACTCACGGTGTGATGGAGAGTGGTAAAGCAACACTCACGGTGTGATGGAGAGTGGTAAAGCAACACTCACGGTGTGATGGAGAGTGGTAAAGCAACACTCACAGTGTGATGGAGAGTGGTAAAGCAACACTCACAGTGTGATGGAGAGTGGTAAAGTAACGCTCACGGTGTGATGGAGAGTGGTAAAGCAACACTCACGTTGTGATGGAGGGTGGTAAAGCAACACTCAGGGTGTGATGGAGAGTGGTAAAGCAACACTCACGGTGTACAGATGTTAAATAAATAAGTGTTAGCTTCCTCAGCACCATGCACCCCACTGTTGCCACCGGCGGTGACCAGAAGAAGAAACCGGAGACAGTGACAGACTACAATCACACAAAGGTATATACAGTATCTCTACCATATACATATAGCCTTCCCATCTGCCAAACACCAAATAGTATCCCCTTTTATTATATTACATTCATATTATTACTATTAGTATTATCATTCTATATAATTATAACCTATTCTATTTTATTTTATGTTAAAGGTTGGTGTGGATGCACTCGACCAGATGTCCAGACTGTACTCTGTAAAAGGGGGTACTCTCCTCTGGCCTGTTGACTGTACTCTGTAAAAGGGGGTACTCTCCTCTGGCCTGTTGACTGTCCTCTGTAAAAGGGGGGTACTCTCCTCTGGCCTGTTGACTGTACTCTGTAAAAAGGGGGTACTCTCCTCTGGCCTGTTGACTGTACTCTGTAAAAGGGGGTACTCTCCTCTGGCCTGTTGACTGTACTCTGTAAAAGGGGGTACTCTCCTCTGGCCTGTTGACTGTACTCTGTAAAAGGGGGTACTCTCCTCTGGCCTGTTGACTGTACTCTGTAAAAGGGGGTACTCTCCTCTGGCCTGTTGAGGTGTTCTACAATGTGCTCGACATGACTGCTATCAACACGTGTTGTACAAGCAATGCCTTGACAAGACAGTCAGCAGGAGACATTTCATCATGGATCTGGCATGTGAGCTTGGTGAGAACCACATGAACCCAGAGAAAGAAGCTACAGTCACCAAGCAGGCCGCCAAGACAGCAGGTCCTGCTCTCCCTCTTCCCCAAGCCCCACAGCTCCCACTGGGGAAAAATACACAATGTCAAGACAGCAGGTCCTGCTCTCCCTCTTCCCCAAGAACCACAGCTCCCACTGGGGAAAAAGACACAATGTCAAGACAGCAGGTCCTGCTCTCCCTCTTCCCCAAGCACCACAGCTCCCACTGGGGAAAAAGACACAATGTCAAGACAGCAGGTCCTGCTCTCCCTCTTCCCCAAGCACCACAGCTCCCACTGGGGAAAAAGACACAATGTCAAGACAGCAGGTCCTGCTCTCCCTCTTCCCCAAGCACCACAGCTCCCACTGGGGAAAAATACACAATATCAAGTCGGCAGGTGAACACCGAACAAGGCCCATGAAAACTGTGTGCAGGGAACCGATTTGATTTGTTTGTGGACCCGAACCATAAAGAGAAGACGTGATTGGTTCATGTGTAAAGGCTCGGTATAGTGTCTGATACAATCAACCAGAGGTGGGACAAAGTCATTGTTATGCAAGTCACAAGTAAGTCTCAAGTCTTTGCCCTCGAGTCCCGAGTCAAGTCGGAGTCAAAGATGAGGCAAGTCCCAGAAATCGAGTCAAAAGTCAAAGCCATCAAGTCTCAAGTCGAGTCCAAAGTCCTACCATTTTAGTTTCGAGTCATTTCAAGTCCTCTTACCACAGAAATAAAATGTATACAAATCATGTATGTCTGTAAGATTTGTATTTATTTAAACCTTTTATACAATAACATTAATCAAATACAGCCAAAAAACATAACATTTAATTTTCACAAAAAAATGCTTGTATTTGAACAGCATATTGCACTAGAACAATGCAGAGAGAGAGAGAGAGAGAGAGAGAGAGAGAGAGAGAGAGAGAGAGAGAGAGAGAGAGAGAGAGAGAGAGAGAGAGAGAGAGAGAGAGAGAGAGAGAGAGAGAGAGAGAGAGAGAGAGAGAGAGAGAGAGAGAGAGAGAAAATGGTTTACGGGGAAGGACAAACACCAAAGCTCTGGAAGTAAAAACAGTGTGGGAACCTGCACTGCAAATGAACAGATCTTACTCCATGTGAAACTCCTACCACAGGAGAGAGAGAGCTGTGTGGACAGGTGATGAGCAGAGAGTGAGTGTGTGTGCGCGCATGCGTGCTGTGGACAGGTGGAGGGAGGCCCCTATACTGCATTGCATTTGCAAAAGATCAAATTGGCCAAAAGTCTGTCAGTCATTTGTGTACGATGGGGACGCAGAATGATGCCACCATGGCTGAAAACTCGCTCACTGGAGCACTAGAAGCAGGCACTGCCAAGACTCGGATGGCTACTTGAAAGAGTGAAGGAAGAGTCTTACTGTTCAGTGCCCAGAACAAAAGGGCATTCTGTCCTTCTGCCATGTCAATGTAGTGACTTAGCTGTACTGCTGGTGGGGTCCCAACATCCCTTTTCTGCCTCTTATGGTATGCAGCAAACAGCCCTTCTCCTTCCATGTCCTCTAGTTCTTCTTCAGCAGGCACCGGCACAGGCTGCTCTGTCTCTGCAGCATCTTGCAGGATCAATTCTAAAAATAAAAATAAAACGTGTCACAACAGCAGAAACAAAAGAGCCCTTATTTCTGATGTTGATGATACTGTTCAAGACTGAATTTTTTTATTATTGTTAAAGTCAGATTAATATCACATTAGATCCTATATCAGATTAAGATCAAATTATTATGCGTTGCATTTAAGTTGCATTGCAAGTCAATAATATTTACCTTTAACTCGTTGTGCCACCTCTGCCTTGATGTCACGGTTGACCAGCACATGGGGCTCAATCCACAGCAGACAAAAGGCTGGATCCAAGGCAGCTGCTTTCAGGTAGACTGTGTCTGAAAAGGGGGCAGTGATCCCTTCTTGAGACTGGGCCATTTTTACATTAATGAAGATCCCAAGAAATCTTTTTTTCAGGGATGCCTGCAGACCTCTGACCAGGCCACTCAGGAAACGAACTTGAGGCTTCAGCTTCTCAAGATGGTGATTGAGGGACAAGATGGATGGAACAACTGCACTGATTGTAATGACTTTCTCCCCCTGTGTCAAATCAGTTGCTTCTCCGAACGGTTTTAAGATGTCCACCAACTCCTTCAGCAGATTCCACTCTCGTGGTGTGAATGACAGTTCTTTATGCCCGGCCTTCTCAAGAACTGCGCAGAGCTTTTGCTGATCACAATGAAGGACTGCTTTTACCTGCCGCAGTGTGGAATTCCACCTCGTGCTCACTGCAGCAGGGATGCCTCTGTGCTCCCCAAATTCACCATCGAAGATGTCTTTAAACGTTGTGCTTGTGTGGAGCAGGGAGCTAAGTTTTGATAACTTGGAGAGAGAAGGACATGCCGCTTTTGTTTCTTTCAAACCGTCTCCCACAACCAGCTGCAATGTGTGTGCAAAACACTGCAGGCGCTGTTTCTTTGCCATAGCAGCATCGACGGTTTGCTGGTCTTCTTGGGTTAAGTCATGCCATAGCTCAGGATCATCAAGATTATCTCCAGCATCTTCATCTTCCTCCTGTTCGCTGGGGAAGCAGACTGTAAATGCCTTGCGCATGTTAGCAGCATTGTCACTAATTATATAGTCCAATTTAGCTTTGATGTTGTATTCATTACATATTGCCTCAAATTGGTCACAGATTCGCTCTGCTGTGTGAGAGCCTTTGAAGCGGTTGCAGGCCAAGAGATTAGTCTTTAGCTGTACCCTCTCTGCATCTCGCTCCATCCAGTGCACAGTGACACCAAGGAATCCCCTCATCTTTCGATCAGACCAAATGTCCACAGTGACTGAAACATGGTCAGTGTTGCTCAATTGAGTTTTTAACTTTGACCGTCTCTCCTCAGCAAGGCTCTCTGTTTTTGTGGTCAGCGTTCGGCGACATACTGGGGTATACTTGCTGTCCAGCACAGCCAGAAAGTGACGAAAGCTCTTATTTTCCACAATAGACAGAGGGAAATTGCAATCAATAATCAAGTCAGACAGTATCGCATTGGAGATGGCCTTCTGCTGTGGGTGGGTCAGGCTGTAACGCCCACGAGTGTCAAGGAATTGTGAGATTGAAGGCTGTTGTGGTTCATCTACGATGATTTTGTTCATCTGGTATTCTTCATACCTGTAACAGAGAAGAATATGAAACAGATGTCAGAAAATCCTTTACAGCCACACATGTTGTATTTGAAACTACTCTTTACTCATATCAATGTTGTTGTGTTAATATTCATTGCCTATTGTACACTACGGTTTACGATAATACATTTCAGTGTCAGTGTATGCAATATTAAGAATATTTTCACTGCTTCAAAATTCATAAGAAAGCCCTTTCCCTCAAGAAACTGAAGTCATATGCTTTATAGCAGTGGTTTTCAAAGTGGGGACGGGGACCCTTGGGTGCCGCGAGGGGTTCTAGGGGGGCCATGGCAAGTTGGCATGAAAAGTATAGAAAAACAAAATAATTGAATAAATTAAATAACTAAAGTAAACCAAATTAAACCAAAAATAAGCTAAACAATATTCCCATTAGTTAAGAACTGCACTATAATAATCTATTGCATCTCTGAACATTACTACTATAATCGTTATTATTTTATTATATACTGTATATATCCCAGTGGTGCGCTGCCTCACAGACCTACTGTAGACTACGGTAGCACTCTGTCCATGCGCTGTCTGCTGTTTGGGCATGATATGAAAAGGAAGGCTAATGGTGGATCTACTGTGACTGTGTTATCATTTTCCTCTTTACAATGTATACGTCTTACTATGTTTCCTGTTGTACTTGCATGGGTTTAGGGATGCACCAACTACATCCGAGTTGTGAAAGGGGGTGCATTCATTGTTTAATTGTGATATTTTGTCTTCAGCGACAGTTCAGCTTAGTTGTGATTAACCAAAATTACATAAACGACCTCAATGAGGCAGCACACCAGCAACTCTGAAACTGAATTCTAAAGCGCTTAACGTGAAAAACGCTTAACGTTGCTTAATCGCTTAATATACTAAGACAGTAATATTATAAGACCAAACTCTGCAAATATCATATTAATAAAGCATACTATGTACAAAACATCAGATGAGCCCAGAATACATAGTAGCCTACATAAGACATGTTAAGCCTTTTCTTATAATGGTTTTCTATGGGGAGGAAAACACTTAACGTGTTGTTAAACGTGTTTGCGTTCATATTCTGGCCTCATCTGATGTTTTGTACATTTAGTATACTTTATTAATATGATATTTATAGTTTGGTCTTTTAATATTACTGTCTCAGTATATTAAGACACGTTAAGCCTTTTCTTATAATAGTTTTCTATGGGAGGAAAACGCAACGTGTTATTAAACGTGTTTTGCGTTCATATTCTGGGCTCATCTGATGTTTTGTACATAGTATACTTTATTAATATGATATTTACAGAGTTTGGTCTTTTAATAACACTGTCTTAGTACATTAAAGAACGCGTTAGCGTTTTTTCACGAAAGCGTTTTAGAATGTCCATATAATAGCAGTTCAAAAATCCATATTTTTGTAAGCATGAACCAGCAAGGAGACGTGCGTTTGTCTCGTTGATACAGTAAATATGCAGCAGCTAGCTAGTAAGTTACGGTACATCCGATAAGGTGCGTAGCATTCGTTCAAAACTTACCTTTCTTTGTGCAACTTCAGGTGTCGAACAAAGTTGGACGTTGTGGCAGCTCCGTCTGTAATCTTCGATCCGCATGTTTTGCAGATTGCAACTCGTTTTTTGTCGACTACCTCGTAATTTTTATAGCCAAACCAAACTATCTTCGGTATCATTTTGACAACTGGCGCGTTGTTGCTTGATGTGCTTCATTGGTTGTCTTGCAATGTGCCTGCTTAGATGCTGTCGAATCAAAACAACGTGGGACTACAGTGATTGGATAACGTGCAGGCAGCGCGCGCTCTCTGTATGCATACAGGTGGATGGTGCACATTTTTTTCACAGATGCAGATAAACGGAGAGCGGCGCGGCCGTGTGAAAAATTTTTTCCCCAGTTTTCATGGGAAGTAGCAAGTCTTCTCGAGTCATAAGGCGCAAGTCCAAGTGAAGTCACGAGTCATTGATGTTAAAGTCCAAGTCGAGTTGCAAGTCTTTGTACATTTTGTCGAGTCGAGTCTGAAGTCATCAAATTCATGACTCGAGTCTGACTCGAGTCCAAGTCACATGACTCGAGTCCACACCTCTGCAATCAACACATTATTGTTTTTATATCTTGTCATAAATATATTTCCAAAAAATGTATTTATGCAATTATTCCTTTATAATTGTTCATGCACTGGTGCGTTTGTTTAGAAATACAGCAAATCATTTCACCTGAACACCTGGCTGGTTATATTATTATTATAATACTTTTTTCATTCTACTTTGTCAAAATAAACTGTAAATGGACTTTATTAAGTACTAAAACTCTATTACTAACTGAATCTACAAATACAGTTGATTAAATGGTTTACACTGTAATGTTTTTATTGTAAGGGAAACAGAAATAGGATGTAGGCCGATTTTGTAGAATTAACTATTGTTGTTATTTTTTTATTGATATATTTCCACAAATATTTCTTCATGCAATTAATCCTTTACAATATATGATTCACTATTTATCAAGTGTTTATTTAACAAACCATGTTTGCACACCTTGCACCTTGCTGGTTGATATGCATCTGATGCATATGCTAAAGTGGACGCCTGGTAACTTTCTCTAGCGGGTTCTTATATGCTGAAAGAACAGGCGGTTCTAGTGTTAAGGACTGGTAGATGGGTGTTGCTCATGCATTCACTCATGCTGACCGGATCCAGTACTTTGTTCTTGACTAAAGCCTCCAAGTCAGCCTTGACTTTTTGTCTGATAGCATAATATACAGGTCCTGCTTTCAGAAACTTTGGTTTGCTGTCTGGCTTAATGCTAAGCTTCCCTACCCACCCTCCAACCCCTCCTGGGACCACCCCAACCCACCCTCCAACCCCTCCTGGGACCACCCCAACACACCCTCCAACCCCTCCTGGGACCAACCCAACCCACCCACCAACCCCTCATGGGACCACCCCAACCCACCCTCCAACCCCTCCTGGGACCACCCCAACCCACCCTCCAACCCCTCCTGGGACCACCCCAACCCACCCTCCAACCCTCCTGGGACCACCCCAACACACCCTCCAACCCCTCCTGGGACGACCCCCAACCCACCCTCCAACCCCTCCTGGGACCACCCCAACCCACCCTCCAACCCCTCCTGGGACCACACCAACCCACCATCCAACCCCTCCTGGGACCACCCCAACCCACCCTCCAGCCCTTCCTGGGACCACCCCAACCCACAGTCCAACCCCTCATGGGACCACCCCAACCCACCCTCCAACCCCTCCTGGGACCTCCAACCCACCCTCCAACCCCTCCTAGGACCACTCCAACCCACCCTACAACACCTCCTGGGACCTCCAACCCACCCTCCAACCCCTCCTAGGACCACCCCAACCCACCCTCCAACCCCTCCTGGGACCTCCAACCCACCCTCCAACCCCTCCTGGGACCACCCCAACCCACCCTCCAACACCTCCTGGGACCACCCCAACCCACCCTACAACACCTCCTGGGACCACCCCAACCCACCCAACCTGATCTCCATTAAATTAAATACTAAATCAATGTACAGATTTGCACAAAAATTATAATGAACGTTCAATCTGTTGGGTAAAACCCACTACAGGAGTTATTTTATGGTTTCAGCTGCAATTGTTGTTTGGCTAGCCCCATGGATCCTAGCAGTGGATAGTTCTAAATAAATGATATCTATAAAAGTGCTGATCCAATGAGGTGTGGTGGTTGCCATCTTAGTTCCAACATCTTTTTTTAGCTGCTGTCCAACCTGACAACATTATACGTCTTTGCTGTAATGACAGTGGTGAATTATCATTCAGTAATAACAGTTTGGGGGAACAAGGTATGAGGATACCTCTTTCCAAAACATGTCCCCTGGTCACTCCCAGTACATATGATTAAAGGAGTCCAAGGCACCTTGATTACATAGATCACACAGAGGAGCGGTTGTGATTTCTATTAAACTATGTTTTCTAGGTGGAAGGTATACCCTGTGTATGAGATTAAAATGTATCAGCTGATAATTAGGATTGTTAGATGAACCCACTAAGTTCCTGATGAACTCAACTGGTGAGCCTCTTTAGCAGCTAGTTCCATGGACACACTGATTTCAATGTCCTTTGCCAAGGTCAGATGACTTTCAGTCAACAGTCTCTTTTGTGTAGCTTCACTCCGTAGCCCACATACTAGTCTGTCTCTAATGATGTCATTTAGAACAGCATTAAACTCACAGTGTTCTGGTAGTTTCTTTAATGCAGCAGCAAACATTGTTACTGATTCTCCCTCTTCCTGATGTCTCCTGTGGAACCTGAACCTTTCAGCATTAACTAGTGGTTCTGGTGAAAAATTTCCTTTAAGTATCTCCACAATATCCCCATACGTCTTATTACCTGTTCTGTCTGGCTGTAGCAGGCTGCCTAGTAAATTAAATGTCTTTGGCCCCATTACACTAAAACATGTAGGCACAATGTTGTCCTCATCCATGTCATTTACAAGAACAAAATATTCAAACCGTTCTGTATATGAGCTCCACTGTTCAATACTTTTATCAAACTGTCCAATGTTTCCAACATTTCCAGTAATTTTTTGTTTCTCAATAAGCTCCTGATTGTCACTCACTTCAATATTGTCCTCAACCAAAGCAATATTTTCCTCAGTCACGTGATCTTCATTCACTTCACTCACTGACGTTTCCTCCTAAATTCGCTCATTTAGCAGATTTAATTAAAAGGTTTGTCTTCACAGTTGAATAAATGTCCTTTCCTTTAATCACTGTATATTCCTCCTTTTTAATCACGTTGTTTTCCCACTCCGATGTCTGTCTCGAGTCCTTTTCTGCCGTCCATGACGATGTTAACTCCAGTGGTGGAAAAAGTACCCAATTGTCATACTTGAGTAAAAGTAAAGATACCTTAACAGAAAATGACTCAACTAAAAGTGAAAGTCACCCAGTAAAATACTACTTGAGTAAAAGTCTAAAAGTATTTGGTTTTAAATATACTTAAGTATCAAAAGTAAATATAATTGCTAAAATATACTTAAGTATCAAAAGTAAAAGTACAAGTATAAATAATTTCAAATTCCTTACATAAAGCAAACCAGACGATTTTCTTGTTTTTAAAATGTACGTTCAGCCAGAGGCAAACTCCAACACTCAGACAATTTACAAACAAAGCAGTTCAACCATTTATCTGGAATGTGATCATCTCAACACATACAAACCCCCATGATGCTCTGCAGCATAACCCCAATATACAACAAATACATAAGTAAATGGACACGAAACAAAACTCATAGAGGAATTTAAATGTTCATTTCTAGAAAGTAGGGCCATGGGATAGGGTCAGAAAGGTCAGTATGTTTGATAACTGGTTACAGAGGTGACATAACAAGCATAAGGTCCATTATAACACAGTGAAGTAGAGGTGGGAGCTAAAAGCAGACATGGACATTGAGACAGTGTGAGGAGGTCAGGGGTGAATCACTAGATCAGGACAGGTAGAAATGGCAGGGCTGGAAATAGACACAGAGACACATTCTGATCATGGCTCAGACCTGACCTGAGACACCCAAACAGAAGATGCCATAGCAAAGTCCTGTCCAGTAGGCTATATGGGATTTCCTTTCATCAGAATCCAACACATGGAAATGTGTCTAGTGTGTGTGTGTGTGTGTGTGTGTGTGTGTGTGTGTGTCCTGTGTGTGTTTGTCCAGTGTGTGTGTGTGTGTCCAGTGTGTGTCCTGTGTATGTGTGTTCAATGTGTGTGTGTCCAGTATGTGTGTGTGTTCAGTGTGTGTGTGTGTTCAGTGTGTGAGTGTGTGTGCGTGTGTGTGTTTCCAGTGTGTGTGTGTGTGTGTGTGTGTGTCCAGTGTGTGTGTGTCCAGTGTGTGTGTGTGTGTGTGTGTGTGTGTGTCCAGTGTGTGTGTGTGTGTCCAGTGTGTGTGTGTGTGTGTCCAGTGTGTGTGTGTGTGTCCAGTGTGTGTGTGTCCAGTGTGTGTGTGTGTGTGTCCAGTGTGTGTGTCCTTGGTGTGTGTGTGTGTGTCCTGTGTGTGTGTGTGTGTCCAGTGTATGTGTGTGTGTGTGTCCAGTGTGTGTGTGTGTCCAGTGTGTATTTGTGTCCAGTGTGTGTGTGTATCCAGTGTGTGTGTGTGCAGTGTGTATGTGTGTGTCCTGTGTGTGTTTGTCCAGTGTGTGTGTGTGTGTCCAGTGTGTGTGTGTGTCCAGTGTGTGTGTATCCAGTGTGTGTGTGTGCAGTGTGCGTGTGTGTGTCCAGTGTGTGTTTGTGTGTCATGCGTGTGTGTGTGTGTTCAGTGTGTGTGTGCCCAGTGTGTGTGTTCAGTGTGTGTGTGTTCAGTGTGTGTCCAGTGTGTGTGTGATTGTGTGTTCAGTGTGTATGTGTGTGATTTGTGTGTTCAGTGTGTGTGTGTTAAGTGTGTGTGTGTGTGTGTTTTCAGTGTGTGTGTTCAGTGTGTGTGTGTCCAGTGTGTGTGTGTGTGTGAATCCAGTGTGTGTGTCCTGTGTGTGTGTGTTCAATGTGTGTGTGTTCAGTGTGTGTCCAGTGTTTGTGTGTGTGTGATTGTGTGTTCAGTGTGTGTGTGTTAAGTGTGTGTGTGTGTGTGTTTTCAGTGTGTGTGTGTTCAGTGTGTGTGTGTCCAGTGTGTGTTTGTGTGTCATGCGTGTGTGTGTGTGTGTTCAGTGTGTGTGTGCCCAGTGTGTGTGTTCAGTGTGTGTGTGTTCAGTGTGTGTCCAGTGTGTGTGTGATTGTGTGTTCAGTGTGTATGTGTGTGATTGTGTGTTCAGTGTGTGTGTGTTAAGTGTGTGTGTGTGTGTTTTCAGTGTGTGTGTTCAGTGTGTGTGTGTCCAGTGTGTGTGTGTGTGTGAATCCAGTGTGTGTGTCCTGTGTGTGTGTGTGTTCAATGTGTGTGTGTTCAGTGTGTGTCCAGTGTGTGTGTGATTGTGTGTTCACTGTGTGTGTGTGTGATTGTGTGTTCAGTGTGTGTGTGTTAAGTGTGTGTGTGTGTGTGTGTGTGTGTTTTCAGTGTGTGTTTTCAGTGTGTGTGTGTCCAGTGTGTGTGTGTGTTTGAATCCAGTGTGTGTGTCCTGTGTGTGTGTGTTCAATGTGTGTGTGTCCAGTATGTGTGTGTTCAGTGTGTGTGTGTTCAGTGTGTGAGTGTGTGTGCGTGTGTGTGTTTCCAGTTTGTGTGTGTATGTGTGTTTCCAGTGTGTGTGTGTGTCCAGTGTGTGTGTGTTTGTGTCCAGTGTGTGTGTGTGTGTGTGTGTCCAGTGTGTGTGTGTGTGTGTGTGTGTCCAGTGTGTGTGTGTGTGTGTGTGTCCAGTGTGTGTGTCCTTGGTGTGTATGTGTGTGTGTCCTGTGTGTGTGTGTCCAGTGTGTGTGTGTCCAGTGTGTGTTTGTGTCCAGTGTGGGTGTGTCCAGTGTGTGTGTATCCAGTGTGTGTGTGTGCAGTGTGTATGTGTGTGTCCTGTGTGTGTTTGTCCAGTGTGTGTGTGTGTCCAGTGTGTGTGTGTCCAGTGTGTGTGTGTGTGTATCCAGTGTGTGTGTGTGCAGTGTGCGTGTCCATTGTGTGTGTGTGTGTCATGCGTGTGTGTGTGTGTCCAGTGTGTGTGTGCCCAGTTTGTGTGTTCAGTGTGTGTGTGTCCAGTGTGTGTGTTCAGTGTGTGTGTTCAGTGTGTGTCCAGTGTGTGTGTGTGATTGTGTGTTCAGTGTGTGTGTGTTCAGTGTGTGTGTGTGGATGCGTGTCCAGTGTGTGTGTGTGTGTGTGTTCATTGTGTGTGTTCAGTGTGTGTGTGTGTGTGTGTGTGTTTGTGTGTCCAGTGTATGTGTGTGTGTTTGTGTGTGTCCAGTGTGTGTGTGTCCAGTGTGTGTGACCTTTGTGTGTGTGTGTGTCCTGTGTGTGTGTGTCCAGTGTGTGTATGTTTGTGTCCAGTGTGTGTGTGTGTGTGTGTCCAGTGTGTGTGTGTCCAGTGTGTGTGTGTCCAGTGTGTGTGTGTGTCCAGTGTGTGTGTGTCCAGTGTGTGTGTGTGTGTATCCAGTGTGTGTGTGTGCAGTGTGCGTGTCCATTGTGTGTGTGTGTGTCATGCGTGTGTGTGTGTGTCCAGTGTGTGTGTGCCCAGTTTCTGTGTTCAGTGTGTGTGTGTCCAGTGTGTGTGTTCAGTGTGTGTGTTCAGTGTGTGTCCAGTGTGTGTGTGTGATTGTGTGTTCAGTGTGTGTGTGTTCAGTGTGTTCAGTGTGTGTGTGTTAAGTGTGTGTGTGTGTGTGTGTTTTCAGTGTGTGTGTTCAGTGTGTGTGTGTCCAGTGTGTGTGTGTTCAGTGTGTGTGTGTCCAATGTGTATGTAGGTGTGTGTCAAGTGTGTGTGTGTGTGAATCCAGTGTGTGTATGTGTGTGTGTGTCCAGTGTGTGTGTGTGGATGCGTGTCCAGTGTGTGTGTGTGTGTGTGTTCAGTGTGTGTGTTCAGTGTGTGTGTGTGTGTGTGTGTGTTTGTGTGTCCAGTGTGTGTGTTTGTGTGTGTCCAGTGTGTGTGTGTCCAGTGTGTGTGACCTTTGTGTGTGTGTGTGTCCTGTGTTTGTGTGTCCAGTGTGTGTATGTTTGTGTCCAGTGTGTGTGTGTGTGTGTGTGTGTCCAGTGTGTGTGTGTCCAGTGTGTGTGTGTCCAGTGTGTGTGTGTGTCCAGTGTGTGTGTCCATTGTGTGTGTGTGTGTCCTGTGTGTGTGTATGTGTGTGTCCAGTGTGTGTGTCCTTTGTATGTGTGTGTGTCCTGTGTGTGTGTGTGTTTGTGTCCAGTGTGTGTGTGTGTCCAGTGTGTGTGTGTGTGTGTCCAGTGTGTGTGTGTCCTGTGTGTGTGTGTCCAGTGTGTGTGTGTTTGTGTCCAGTGTGTGTGTGTGTGTGTGTGTGTCCAGTGTGTGTGTGTCCAGTGTGTGTGTGTCCAGTGTGTGTGTCCTTTGTGTGTGTGTGTGTCCTGTGTGTGTGTGTTTGTCCAGTGTGTGTGTACTTTGTGTGTGTGTGTGTCCTGTGTGTGTGTGTCCAATGTGTGTGTGTGTGTGTGTGTGTGTCCAGTGTGTGTGTGCTTTGTGTGTGTGTGTGTCCTGTGTGTGTGTGTCCAATGTGTGTGTGTCTGTGTGTCCAGTGTGTGTGTGTGTGTGTGTGTGTGTATCCAGCGTGTGTGTGTGTGTGTGTCCAGTGTGTGTGTGTCCAGTGTGTGTGTGTGTGTGTGTGTGTGTGTATGTGTGTGTGTGTGTCCAGTGTGTATGTGTGTGTGTCCAGTGTGTGTGTGTGTCCAGTGTGTGTGTGTTCGGTGTGTGTATCCAGTGTGCGTGTGTATGTCCAGTGTGTGTGTGTGTCCAGTGTGTGTGTGTGTGTGTGTGTGTGTGTTTGTGTGTGTATCCAGGGTGTGTGTGTCCAGTGTGTGTGTGTCCATTGTGTGTTTGTATCCAGTGTGTGTGTGTATACAGTGTGTGTGTGTGTGTGTCCAGTGTGTGTGTCCAGTGTGTGTGTGTGTGTGTGTGTGTGTGTCAGTGTTACCATGGTTATTATTTACAGGGACACTGAGGAGTCATTACAAACCGTAAACCCTGGATAGAGGGGCTCAGTGAATGTGGAGTAGAATGTGTTCAGGTGGGTCAGTGTGTCAGAGGAGACTCTGTAGAAGGACAGAGTGCCGGCTGGCCAGTCCAGATACACTCCTACTCTGTGGGAGCTGGAGGAGGGGACGTCTATGGTAGTAGACTTCTTATTATTGTGCTTGGCAGAGTAACTGTTGTGAAAGCAGTACAGACTCCAGGACTTGTCATTACATCCAATCCCACAGTCATCACCCCCTCCTCTCCTGCTGATTCCTTTATATGCCACTCCTATAACAGCCCCTCCCCCACTCCACTCTGCCTCCCAGTAACAGCGTCCAGTCAGACCCTCACTACACAGCACCTGTTCCCAGTCCTCAAATCTCTCTGGGTGATCAGGATACGGCTGCTCCTCTCTCCTCCATGTCACCTTTCTGTTCTCCTCAGACAGAGAGAGGCCTCTGTTTACTGTGTTTAGGTCCAGTGTGAGATCACAGACATCTGATGGATGAAACCAGACACAATATTAGAAATCATCATCATTCACATTAGAATGTTAACTCACTTTTCACTAATTCATTTAATGTAGATGTTTCTAGGTATCAAAAGGAGAAGTTAAGGTAACTTGAGACTTGTTGAATGATCATATGTTATACTGTATGGTAATGTAAAACACACTTATTCCCATTAATTACACACACACACACATCCTGAACACACACAAGCACATACACACACACACATCCTGAACACACACACACACACAGACACACACATTGTCAAAGCAACTCTTTGTAAACTTTGGTGTCCCTGATTTGTGCTTCTGTAGAACTACAGCTGATATTTAATATGACCAAGTAAGTAATGATCACCTGAACTCACACACACACACACACACACACACACACACACACACACACACACACACACACACACACACACACACACACACACACACACACACACACACACACACACAGTCAGCATATAACTTTGTCCAAGTTTGTGTGTGTGTGTGTGTGTGTGTCCAGTGTTTGTGTCCTGTGTGTGTCCTTTTTGTGTATGTGTCCTTTTTGTGTGTGTATTTGTCCAGTGTGTGTGTGTGTGTACAGTGTGAGTGTGTGTGTGGGGCCAGTGTGTGTGTGTGTCCAGTGTGTTTGTGTCCAGTGTGTGTGTAATCGTGTGTCCAGAGTGCGTGTGTGTCCAGTGTGTGTCCTTTTTGTGTATGTGTCCAGTGTGTGTGTGTGTGTACAATGTGAGTGTGTGTGTGTGTCCAGTGTGTTTGTGTCCAGTGTGTGTGTGATCGTGTGTCCAGAGTGCGTGTGTGTATGTGTCCAGTATGTGTGTGTGTATCCAGTGTGTGTGTGTGTGTCCAGTGTGTGTGTGTCCAGTGTGTGTGTGTCCAGTGTGTGTGTGTGTGTGTGTCCAGTGTATGTGTATGTGTGTGTGTGTGTGTGTCCAGCATGTGTGTGTTTGTCCAGTATGTGTGTGTGTCTAGTGTGTGTATGTATGGATCCAGTGTCTGTGTGTGTGTGTCCTGTGTGAGTGTGTTTGTTTCATTTTTGTGTGTTTGTGTGTCCAGTCTGTGTCTGTGTGTGTCCAGTCTGTTTGTCCAGTGTGTTTGTTTGTGTGTGTATGTGTGTCTAGTGTGTGTATGTATGGATCCAGTGTGTGTGTGTGTGTGTGTGTGTGTGTGTGTGTCCTGTGTGTGTTTCCTTTGTGTGTGTGTGTGTGTCCAGTCTGTGTCTGTGTGTGTGTGTTTGTCCAGTGTTTTTGTTTGTGTGTGTATGTGCGTATGTGTGTGTCCAGCGTGTGTGTGTGTGTCTAGTGTGTTTTTTTCCAGTTTGTGTGTGTGTGGGTGGGTGAGTGTGTGTGAGTGTGTGTGTGTGTGTCCAGTGTGTGTGTGTGTGTGTGTGTGTGTGTCCAGTGCATGTGTGTGTGTGTGTGTGTGTCCAGTATGTTTGTGTGTGTCCAGTGTGTGTGTGTGTGTGTGTGTGTGTGTGTGTCCAGTGTGAGTGTGTTTGTGTGTCTCCAGGGTGAGTGTGTGTGTGTCCAGTGTGTGTCAAGGATGTGTGTGTGTGTGTGTCCAGTGTGTTTGTGTGTGTGTGTGTGTCCAGTTTGAGTGTGTGTGTGTCCAGTGTGAATGTGTGTGTGTGTGTGTGTTTGTCCAGTGTGTGTGTGTGTGTGTGTGTCCAGTGTGAATGTGTGTGTGTGTGTGTGTGTCCAGTGTGTGTGTGTCTGTGTCCTTTGTTTGTATGTGTCCAGTGTGTGTGTGTCCAGTTTGTGTCCAGTGTGTGTGTTCAGTGTGTGTGTGTGTGTGTGTGTGTGTGTGCGCCCAGTGTGTGTTTCCAGTGTGTGTGTGTTTCCAGTATGTGTGTGTGTGTGTGTCCAGTGTGACTGTGTTTGTGTGTCTCCAGTGTGAGTTTGTGTGTGTGTGTCCAGTGTGTGTGTGTGTGTGTGTCCAGTGTGTGTGTGTCTGTGTCCTTTGTTTGTATGTGTCCAGTGTGTGTGTGTCCAGTTTGTGTCCAGTGTGTGTGTTCAGTGTGTGTGTCCAGTGTGTGTGTTTGTGTGTGTGCCCAGTGTGTGTGTGTGTGTGTCCAGTGTGTGTGTGTGTGGGTGTCTGTGTGTATGTGTGTGTGTGTGTGTGTGTTTCCAGTATGTGTGTGTGTGTGTCCAGTGTGTGTGTGTGTGGGTGTGTGTGTGTATGTGTGTGTGTGTGTGTGTCCAGTGTGTGTGTGTGTGTGTGTGTGTGTTTGTGTCTGTGTGAGTGTGTGTGTGTGTGTGTCCAGTTTGTGTGTGTGCCCAGTGTGTCTGTCCAGTGTGTATGTGTTTCCTTTTTGTGTGTGTGTGAGACCAGTGTGTGTGTGTCTGTGTCCTTTGTGTGTATGTGTTCAGTGTGTGTATTTCCAGTCTGTGTGTGTCCAGTGTGTTTGTGTGTCCAGTGTATGTGTGTGTGTGATACACTGATACATGTGCACACACACACACACACACACACACACACACACAGACACACACACACACAGTCTTCATATAACTTAGTCCAAGTGGTGGTCAGAATGTTTGTCTTAACTAGCCTGATAACTCCAACATGTCTGATATGAACATTGACATAAACCCTCTACATACTTGAGTTTCTCCAGTCTGCAGTGTGGATCCTCCAGTCCAGCAGAGAGCAGTCTGACTCCTGAGTCTCCTGGGTGATTGTAGCTCAGGTCCAGCTCTCTCAGGTGTGAGGGGTTTGACTTCAGAGCTGAGACCAGAGAAGCACAGCCTTCCTCTGTGACTAGACAGCCTGACAGCCTGCAAAGAGTCAAATCATATTAAAACCACACTGCTATTCTTTGGTGGTGAAAATAGTGGCAGTATATATTTTTTAACATTTTCATTTATACCAGTGTCCTGAAACCTGCCATATATATATCATTATTAGAAAAAATCATAATATTGTGTGTAGATAGAAAAATGTATAGTACAAATATTTGAGTAGACTGACCAGAGCAGTTTAAAAAAGCAGTATCAGTCAAAAGACAGACAGTGAGGTATCAGATTTAGATTGTATTGAGTATACAGTCCACACCATATCTATTTTGACAGTGAAGCTAACAGTTTAAATGTGGCTCTATACTCCAACATTTTGGATTTCAGATCAAATGTTTCATATGAGGTGACAGTATATAATGTCACCTTTTATTTGAGGGTATTTTAATACATATCTGTTTCTGTCACGATCGTCATACATAGAGGAGGACCAAGGCGCAGCGTTGAAGGCGAACATATTTATTTAGAGAATGATCACACGATCAAAACAACAAAACGATGACGTGACAGTCAATGGTAATACACAAACCAAACACGAACAAGAAACCACAAATAATGAATGTCTAACGGCTACCTAAGTATGATTCCCAATCAGAGACAACGAGCTACAGCCGTCTCTGATTGGGAGCCACCCTCTATGAGCTAACTTAGGAGGAAACGTCAGTGAGTGAAGTGAATGAAGATCACGTGACTGAGGAAAATATTGCTGTGGTTGAGGACAATATTGAAGTGAGTGACAATCAGGAGCTTATTGAGAAATGAAAAATGGCTGGAATTGTTGGAAACATTGGACAGTTTGATGAAAGTATTGAGCAGTGGAGCTCATATACAGAACAGTTTGAATATGTTGTTCTTGTAAATGACATGGATGAGGACAACATTGTGCCTCCATGTTTTAGTGTAATGGGGCCAAAGACATTTAATTTACTAGGCAGCCTGCTACAGCCAGACTGCAACGTGAACGCTCGGAGTCAGGAAGCAAGTACAGGAAGTGAATTTAATAATACATAGAACAAAACAAGAAACAGGAGTAGCGTACAGACATGAAGCCCTGAAACAGAATCAATAACGCCTGGGGAAGGAACCAAAGGGAGTGACTGATATAGGGGAGGTAATCAGGAAGGGGATGGAGTCCAGGTGAGTCTGATTGGTCGCAGGTGGCGTAACGATGGTGACAGGTGTGCATAATAATGAGCAGACTGGTGACCTGGAACGCCGGAGAGGGAGTATACGGGACACAGACAGAACAGGTAATAAGACGTGTGGGGATATTGTGGAGATACTTCAGTAGAATTTACCTGGTCCTGACTTCAATCAAACTCTGTCTGGGAAACCGCCCCTCAGTCTCTCATCTACTCTGAGCTCAGATGGGGAAACATGAGAAGAGTTTCATTCCAAAACGCTATATATCACTTTTCAGAAATGTTCGTAAATTAGCTTTTATTGTTTAAAGAAATTATGAAAGAGATTGGTGTCTTTTTACTAGCTAATCATGGTATGGGGTTGTTCAATGACAGACATGTATTTGTTTAAAATCTATCACTTGATGGTTTCATTTCGAGAGACAAATAATCATGTTTTTTTGTGCAAAATGGTACATATCTGCCTAACTCTCAGAGAAATAAGTAGTACTGCTAGGTTTTACACAGTCAAATGTAAAAATAACAACATTTTAAATAAAGAACTGTACAAATATAATATTTGTGAAATCAATATTTAAAAAATGTTTTTTTTTTAAAGACAGTAATATGATATTTGTATTTAAAACCTTATATTTGACATTTTAGTCATTTAGCAGATGTTCTCATCCAGGATCCGGTTTCCCAAAAGCATCTTAAGGCTAAGTTCATCGTTATAACCTTCGTAGGAGCATCGTTAAATCTCTGAGCAGTTCCCCAAAACCATCGTTATTAACGTTACACTTGAAAACGCTCATATTCTAACTCCTGCCTCAGACCATTCGTACTCGTAGAACAGCTAAATATCAGGGGTTAAAGCAAAAAAAAAATCCTTATGTTCACCTCAGATTGATTGTCTTGTGCTAAATTAATCTCCCCTTTCATGTAAACAAGTCATGACCGTCATGCTTTTAGGAAAAGAGGATCATTTCTGTAAATGTATTAAAACTGCAAATTTGACCAATTCCAGTCCCCTTGGTCAGGGTTCCCAGGGTCCTCCTGGGGATACTTCTTGAGAAGCTCAGTTCTAAGAAGCTCAGTTCTGGTGACAAGAAAAAGGCCGTTCTACTCCAGAATGAATGGAAATACAATGATGCTGACACCATCTAAAATATCATTTCCACCTCCATGAATGAGCCCAATAAGATATTGGTAAAGATTATGTTAAATTATTTTTACATATTGAACCATACATCCTATATTCATGGTCTATTATCAGATGGTAAATGATTTTAACATATTGAACCATATAGCCTATATGCATGGTCTATTATCAGATGTTAAATGATTTTAACATATTGAACCATATAGCCTGTATTCATGGTCTATTATCAGATGGTAAATGATTTTAACATATTGAACCATATAGCCTGTATGCATGGTCTATTATCAGATGGTAAATGATTTTAACATATTGAACCATATAGCCTATATGCATGGTCTATTATCAGATGGTAAATGATTTTAACATATTGAACCATATAGCCTATATGCATGGTCTATTATCAGATGGTAAATGATTTTAACATATTGAACCATATAGCCTGTATGCATGGTCTGTTATCAGATGTTAAATGATTTTAACATATTGAACCATATAGCCTGTATGCATGGTCTATTATCAGATGTTAAATGATTTTAACATATTGAACCATATAGCCTATATGCATGGTCTATTATCAGATGTTAAATGATTTTAACATATTGAACCATATATCCTATATTCATGGTCTATTATCAGATGTTAAATGATTTTAACATATTGAACCATATAGCCTGTATGCATGGTCTATTATCAGATGTTAAATGATTTTAACATATTGAACCATATATCCCTATATTCATGGTCTATTATCAGATGTTAAATGATTTTAACATATTGAACCATATATCCTATATTCATGGTCTATTATCAGATGTTAAATGATTTTAACATATTGAACCATATAGCCTGTATGCATGGTCTATTATCAGATGTTAAATGATTTTAACATATTGAACCATATAGCCTGTATGCATGGTCTATTATCAGATGTTAAATGATTTTAACATATTGAACCATATATCCTATATTCATGGTCTATTATCAGATGGTAAATGATTTTAACAAATTGAACCATATAGCCTATATGCATGGTCTATTATCAGATGGTAAATGATTTTAACATATTGAACCATATAGCCTGTATGCATGGTCTGTTATCAGATGTTTAATGGTTTTAACATATTGAACCATATAGCCTGTATGCATGGTCTATTATCAGATGTTAAATGATTTTAACATATTGAACCATATAGCCTATATGCATGGTCTATTATCAGATGTTAAATGATTTTAACATATTGAACCATATATCCTATATTCATGGTCTATTATCAGATGTTAAATGATTTTAACATATTGAACCATATAGCCTGTATGCATGGTCTATTATCAGATGTTAAATGATTTTAACATATTGAACCATATATCCTATATTCATGGTCTATTATCAGATGTTAAATGATTTTAACATATTGAACCATATATCCTATATTCATGGTCTATTATCAGATGGTAAATGATTTTAACATATTGAACCATATAGCCTGTATGCATGGTCTATTATCAGATGTTAAATGATTTTAACATATTGAACCATATATCCTATATTCATGGTCTATTATCAGATGGTAAATGATTTTAACATATTGAACCATATATCCTGTATTCATGGTCTATTATCAGATGTTAAATGATTTTAACATATTGAACCATATAGCCTATATGCATGGTCTATTATCAGATGGTAAAAAATTTTAACATATTGAACCATATATCCTATATGCATGGTCTATTATCAGATGGTAAATGATTTTAACATATTGAACCATATATCCTATATTCATGGTCTATTATCAGATGGTAAATGATTTTAACATATTGAACCATATATCCTGTATTCATGGTCTATTATCAGATGTTAAATGATTTTAACATATTGAACCATATAGCCTATATGCATGGTCTATTATCAGATGGTAAATGATTTTAACATATTGAACCATATATCCTATATTCATGGTCTATTATCAGATGGTAAATGATTTTAACATATTGAACCATATATCCTGTATTCATGGTCTATTATCAGGTGTTCTATTAGCAATAAGCATGATCCCCTGTAGCCCAACGGATGCAGCATAGTGACTATAAATGAAGCATGGGGTTTGTCCATCTGCATTTACCCCATTGGACACAACATCCTGATTATTATTAATATTGATTATTATTATTATTCACTCAGAATTGTTGTTGGGGGGGGGGTTCTATTACAAAGTGTGCAATTGCCCTTTTAAGATGTCGTTGCCCCTTTAAGAGCTCTGTTGCAAATGATCCTAAACCATGCTTGATACTCCAGTTGTAACTGCATTTTTAAAAACAATGCATTAGCGCAATTGTAGGAGTATAGAAATAAACATGTTATCAATGGAAAGCTTGGATCCCCCTCTTTTTTTAACAAAGGCCAAAACTGCTTTCAAACGTGTTTTCCCCGTGATTGCATTAAGAGTTGTTGTCCGTTGACTGCTTGAATAAACGGCCCTACAAAGGCAAAGAGCATCAACTAGAAAACAGTCCAACTGAATACAAAAAAGGCTTTAAAGTTGTTTTTGCTGTTCAGCCAAATATGTCGTAGGTAGATAAGTGTAAATGCACTGATGTATCATCTTATTATGACCACTGATCTGACCTATGACCCCTAAAATGCTGATACTGCACTCTGCCTTTGTATGAACTTAAACAGCTGTATGGGTCATGCAAAAACAAAGCGCAGTATCTAAAAAATCTAAATGTGTTTATCTAGCTTTCTTGTTGTTTTTAATGGTTTTATGTAGTTGTGTTTTCATGTTTTGAATGTTGTATTGTAGCAACCCTCAAGCTGTTTTTATCCATAAGGTAAGAACTATTTAATCATGGAGAATGTTTATCCTTATGTGACTTTATATTAAAATCAATGCTGTCCTTTTCTTTATGTTAGCGAGCGTTTCAATATTTTGTTTGCTATCTTTCTTACCATTATCTGGGTATTTGCATTTCAATGCGAGTTAAACCATAATGTTTCTGCGTGATTGTGCTATGTTTTATTCTGGTGATAACTTGATCACTGGCTGTCTCATGGAGTGTGTGAGGGTGAGTGTCATGTTCGGGATGGTGTCGTGTCTCTTGTCGCTGCTGGTGCTCATTGCTGTCAAACAAAGGAGTCTGCTCATACTGAACTTGGATCATAAGGTTTATTCATATCACAAGGTTTCACATAAGTGACGGATGTCATGACACCCGGAGAAGCAGTGTCCTCGATTGTAATGTCTGCTCTAACCCCCTCTCCCTCCAGCATATACTTATAAACAATGCAAAAATATGGGTTGCTCCCTCTGCTGTCCAATCACCTGTCTCCCCTGGGGAAGTCCACCCTACAAATGGCTACTTTTGAACTAGAATAAACATTCTTTCAGTTCCACTTAAAACCATTAACAAAGACATAATCCTAATACACTACATTCCCCCTTGAGAACAACTAAAAGTCTCGAAAACAAACAGAATAGGATTATGACAAGTAACAATTATCTTATTGTATCTTTAACATTAAACCAAAAACATTTCCCTCTATAGTGTAAATACCTTTCATGAAATATGAACAAATCTTTATGAAGTGTGAATACATTACTATGAAATATAGAACACATCTTTATGGAGTGTGAGGAAAACTTGGCTGTCTGGCAACCTTCGTTCCAAATCCATCCATCAATCAAGACAGTAAAATCCTCTCACGGTCCCTCTGCCCCAGGCAACCACCTAGTACTCGATGAACTCATAAATCCTTATCAATGCATTTGAAACTATGATGCAATTAAATACACATGAAAGCCCCTGCAAACAAAATACTATCCAAAAAATGTCCACTCCAAGGCTGGTCAACCCATCGGACCCTATAGTGGACTTCTATCCCTGCCTAGACTCCCTGTCCCTAAGCATTCACGAAATAAACAAAAACATCTAAGATCCCCACATGTATCCAATTACATCAAATATCATTCTACAAAAATTAATACCTAAGAATATGACACAAATTATGTATTACACATGCAAATATATCTATATTTCATTGCAGACACTGGAATGTAGTCCACTACACTTCATCTCACCCGTAGTCTCGACTTCCAATGCATCGTTGATGATGGAATCGGAATCTTTCCACCCCTTCCTTGTTCCATCTCCTCCAGTCATTCTCCTTTCATATTGTCCCTTCATATTGTCCTTGTTTGAGTATTTCAATCTCTACCTTTTCCCCCAAATGCTTCTGGAAGAAAAGAAAAGACCAAACAGTATCTTTTGCAAAACAACACTTTCAAATTAAACATCAATATCAATTAAGAATATAAAAATTATGTATAAATGATGTATGAATCAATATAAATGATATAATAATGAAATAGGATAATGTGATTCATTCATGCACTTCCCCCCTTTGATTCATAACATCATACTAAAATCACACTAATATTGAATTTTTTTTGAAAAATGATCAAAAAATCTAAAAGGAAATTTATCATCAATACTCCATCCAGTCCCACTTGTCCCTCTTCATCCAGATCAGGAACAGTCAACAACGGCATCAGAGTGTTGTCTCAGGCATCACTACTCCAACCTATCTCAATATCATAGCTTTCTCAAGGTCAGTAACAAATTACAAACATCACACACAGTGACTATCAAAGCTGCCATTAAAATCTAATCCATCACTGCTCCTACTGGGCATAACTGATCTTGCAACCAAGTCTTCGCTGACCATCCAGCTCCTTCAGATCTACCAAACGCATCCCTTATATATTTCAGCGCATCTATAACACTCGTGATATTATCGGAACTATCTGGGATCAAAGTATAACAATTATCCCCCGTCAGATTCATAGCCAAACATAAGCCACCTTGTTTTGCTAAAATATAGTCAAGAGCCATGTCATGTTTCAACAGCATCAGTCTGTGACTTCTTTTGAGTATTTGACAGAAGGTTAAACCCTCTTATTGTTTCATTCGCAAACCCCTGCAAAGTATAGGTAATATTATCAATATGATCTGCCAAAAATGTTACCCCATACCATGGAAAAAGTCCCCCTTCTCTCTTAGACTTATCCTCCAATGATAGGCTTCAAGACTATGAAATGTCGCCATGTCCCTTTTCACCCTATTTCCAAACCTAGATTCAGATTTATCTGTGTCCGGTGCTCCCTCTTTTAATGGTAAAAGCCTCATATGGAAGCTTCAACGTTGACATGTAACAACATCCTGTCCATCCATAGGGTAAGAATATATATGCTTCATCACTACAAACCCTCCAAATATCTCTAAAATTCCCAATAGTCACATTGTCAGGCAAAAGCTAATCTTTCACCATCAAAGTCCTGCTCTTCTTACTAACTGGAACATAAAAAGTAACACTATATTTTCATTACTACCCTTAAGGTCATGCATACCCAAAGTTATCATATAATCTCACAATCTGATATTCCCATAAACAACCCCTTACATCATATGTTTTATTAGAACAAAAACAACTTTTAGCCCTCACTGGTTTCACCTCCAATGCTTCAGGGTTCAGCTGTTACCTGATTTTCCTTCCCATCTAACAAATTCCCATGGGGTAATTCATTTAAGAAAACACTTAAACCTAGGCTTAAACAAATGTTTTGACAACGAAATTATTTTATCTGTTCTGGAATTCTCAACAGACATGGACCCTCAAGATTCCTCACTGATCTTACAGAATGAGCTAGCTGCTGGAACCAAAGATTCCTACCTGCCCATCCATCTTTAATTTTCACAACAGAAGAATCAAACCCCATATGCATTTAGTTTCTCTCTTCCCCTAACGAGCGGTACTGATCAGATACCTCTCCTTGTCTGTCATTAAAATCAAAGACCTCATCCTCTACCTCCATGATAGTATCCTTCACTATTTCAGATGAATCTATATTGTTCTCTACCACTATCTGCTCTCCTATTTTAACCCTATTCTTACTATCATTGACAGCACTCTCCATCCGTAACATTTCAGAAAAGTTGTTGTTTGTGTCTGTGTCATACTTCCTACATTTGCTACTGCCGTCGTACCATTAATCCTTTCCAAAGTTACCATTAAAGTAGTTGATTTAGTTGATGTATTAACACCTTAACTACTTCTAGTGGAAAGCTACCGATATCCTATGTGTAGTATTTACTGTTGGGTGGCTATTGTAATATACTTCTCTGAACTCCTTTGATGACTGTGGAAGCTTCAACAGATTTCAAATATTCCATTATAAACGTCCCACTTTCACGAATTACAAGCCTTTTAACCAATCATTCTTAACCGGAACAAATTTTTATGCTTGCACTAGATAAGTACACATATATTCTCCCTAATCTTCTCTTATCATTTACGCAAAATAAATGAACAATCACTCATAACCCTCTTCCACTTCATATCGTTGTACAAACTATACCTCCTTTGACTAGGTGCAACAACTTCCACATCTCCTGATAACAATACTTCTTCTCCTAATTATCTCTCTCCATGTGGGGGAACATCCCCATCCTAACCCTAATAACAGCCTTTTCCCCCTAAAATTGGTGCTGGAGCTATTGGTTCCCTTATAAACAAATGCGATATATTTGTGGCTTTAATAACTATCAATGTTGAAAAGAGTTAAATTGCTTCTCACTGTTGTTTTAATATGCTGAAGTGTTAATGTCATTATTTTGTCACTTCATCTATTTTCCCTAGACTTTTAACTCCTTACTTATATTTCCCTCTATCACCACTAGTGCTCACTTTTTTTAACTCTCAGTCCTACCTCCTAATCCCTGACTTTCAAACTTTTGATTATAAAAAAAATACACCCACAATTACCTTGATCTTCCTGCTGGGAACTGTAAGTATAGATACTCAATCACCCTCAATCTTCTCTTATCATTCAGCAACGCATGCTTTCTCAATGCATCTGCTCCTAACATATCTAAACTCCTACCATATCTATCTTCCCACTAAACTCTAAAATGTCCTTCACCACTGTTCTCTCTCTCTTACTACTAACTTAGAAACTTAGCTTCTGTCTTAGAGTTCCTTCAACCCTAGTTCTCCTAACTTTTTTAATCTAATCTTTTCTCCTAACCTTTAAAAACCATTTTCCACTGATTTATTCACAAAATCCTTTACCACTAATTTTTAGAATATGTGATTGGGAAGTCCCCACCTGCTTCTGACTTCTTCACACACAGACTACAAGCGACTAAAGCATCCCTTAGCCTAGCCTGAAATCTCTTGGTGTAGGAATGTAACCCCAGAATAACAGTCACCCCCTTTTTAACTTTATTTTCAGACAGATTGTCTATTAGGCAGTCTAATAGATTATCATCCTTCCTATGATATTATCTTTTCAAGCAAATATGATTCCCAAAAACCTATTCTTTAAAATCTTCTACCAGACAGCCGTTTGGTGTACATCTTATTGTGCAGTTCGATTTACTCATGCCATCTCTTCCCAACAATGCAATAGGTATATGTTCTAATATTAGTATGTCTATTTTAATTTCTCTTTGATTTTTATAGAAAGGCTCAATTGGTTCCTTCAGAGTAATTAGCTGTTTTCACTACCTCCAAATCCTATCCCTAATTAGTTAATTTTACATAGTGAGATGTTTAACCGCTTTAGGCTGAACACAGATAAAGCTTTTCCCTATTCTGTCATCACTTCTCATAGTCCTCTGTTTTTACTTCAATTGTTGGATATTTTTTCTTCTCCTCCCTAAATCGGCTCTATCAGCTGGCACCCCCCTTTATACGTATCTTCTAGGCACTCTAGAATCCTTTAAGGTTCACCTAGAGAACAGGTGATCTTCACTTGCTCCTTTATCTTCCTCAGAAATTTCCTCTGTTGTTTCCTCCTGGCGCATTGCACTCACAGGTAAAGTGACCAATCTGTCCACAATTATAACACTCTTCTGAAAGTTGCTGGAAGTGTAGCTGAAATCTTCCTCCTCCTTCTAAGCCTTCTCGTCCTCTTCCTGCCAATTCTGTGTCTGTCCAGAAACCGGCTGTGGATATGAAGCACCTGGTACCGCCCTTGAGTGGCTGGTACAATTGCATTTGACCTTGTTCAGTTGAAGCTGTAGCAGTGATTGTTGATTTGGTTCACTCTGATTCTTCATAACCAAAGCTTCTCTTCTCCTTCTTCTCCACCAGTTGTATGATTGAGTTTTTGGGAGTTTCTTCGTCCTGTTCTTTCTTGTTGTTGTCATATCAGGATTCTTCAACAGCTTATATTCTAAGTTTTGCCCTCGAAAATATCATCTTCCATCATCTTCTTACTATTGGCCTTTTTCCTTAGCCTCAGTGTATTCTTCTCCTCCAATTCTTGGGATCCTTTTCTCAGCAGTTTTTCCTCTTCTGTATCTTCATCTATATCTTCATCTTTCGAACCTCATTCTTCTCTTAGTTTCCAGACATCTCGGTTTTCTTACTTCTGGAGTTTTGGATTCATCTTTCTGGTCGTTTCTGCTTGTCCTCTATCTATTATTCGTTCATCTTCATCTCTGTTGCAATAATCACCCTCCTGGATGATCACTGAAAGCTGAGGATAAACATCCCTAAGCTCTACTTCCTTCTCATAAGGTGGGTGTCTTTTTGCAAATCCGTATGTGAGAAAGGTGTTACTAACTTCTGCCATTAGTTTATCTTCTGTAGCCTTCTCTTCCTTTAGCATTTTCTCTATACCTTTGTTTCTCTTATCGTTGGTGTCTTTCCATCGGTTTTGTCCTTCATCTAAACACTTAAAACACCCAGCTCCCTTTGTCTCTTTTCTTTACCTCGTTCCCTTTTTCCACCCCTTCTTTTAGTCTGCCTTGTAAATTGACAGAAGCACCTTCATGATGTTGATGACGTCAGGGTTGAGAGTCCCTTCCACTGGCCATGGTTGTTCAATGTCAGGCCAGCGTTTGTTCCACTTTGCGGATAACCTCTTAATACCCTCAACTAAAGGATTACTATTTTCAACTATATCAACGGTGTAATGACATTCATAGCCTTGCTGTCCTTTCTCCCCATTGCAAACTACTCTTTTATATTCCTTTATTGTGAATTATTATATTTTAGACTATATAGTCTATGGCTTCCCCCTTTAATTATTAATATAAACTAAACAACCCCCCAAAAAAAAATCAATCAACTAAAATATGAATATTAAAAAAATTCAATTAACATTTTTTATTCAAAATTATGAATAATTTAAACCAATTTTTTATTTCTATATCCTAACCCAGAATAACAGTCACCCCTTTTAACTTTATTTTTCAGACAGATTGTCTAATAGGCAGTCTAATAGATTATCATCCTTCCTATGATATTATCTTTTCAAGCAAATATGATTCCCAAAAACCCTATTCTTTTTAAAATCTTCTACCAGACAGCCGTTTAGTGTACATCTTATTGTACAGTTCGATTTACACCATGCATCTCTTCCCAACAATGCAATAGGTATATGTTCTAATATTAGTATGTCTATTTTAATTTCTCTTTGATTTTTTTATAGAAGAGCTCAATTGGTTCCTTCAGAGTAATTAGCTGTTTTACTACCTCAAATCCTATCCTAATTAGTTAATTTTACATAGTGAGATGTTTAACCGCTTTAGGCTGAACACAGATAAAAGCTTTTCCACTATTCACCATCACTTCTCATAGTCCTCTGTTTTTACTTCAATTGTTGGATATTTTTCTTCTCCTCCCTAAATCGGCTCTATCAGCTGACACCCCCCTTCGTATCTTCTAGGCACTCTAGAATCCTTTAAGGGTTCACCTAGAGAACAGGTGATCTTCACTTGCTCCTTTATCTTCCTCAGAAATGTCCTCTGTTGTTTCCTCCTGGCGCATTGCACTCACAGGTAAAGTGACCAATCTGTCCACAATTATAACACTCTTCTGAAAGTTGCTGGAAGTGTAGCTGAAATCTTCCTCCTCCTTCTAAGCCTTCTCGTCCTCTTCCTCTCCAATTCTGTGTCTGTCCAGAAACTGACTGTGGATATGAAACACCTGGTACCGCCCTTGGTGGCTGGTACAATTGCATTTGACCTTGTTCAGTTGAAGCTGTAGCAGTGATTGTTGATTTGGTTCACTCTGATTCTTCATAACCAAAGCTTCTCTTCTCCTTCTTCTCCACCAGTTGTATGATTGAGTTTTTTGAGAGTTTCTTCGTCCTGTTCTTTCTTGTTGTTGTCATATCAGGATTCTTCAACAGCTTATATTCTAAGTTTTGCCCTCGAAATATCATCTTCCATCATCTTCTTACTATTGGCCTTTTTCCTTGGCCTCAATGTATTCTTCTCCTCCAATTCTTGGGATCCTTTTCTCAGCAGTTTTTTCCTCTTCTGTATCTTCATCTATATCTTCATCTTTCCGAACCTCATTCTTCTCTTAGTTTCCAGACATCTCGGTTTTTCTTACTTCTGGAGTTTTGGATTCATCTTTCTGGTCGTTTCTGCTTGTCCTCTATCTATTATTCGTTCATCTT
Source organism: Coregonus clupeaformis (assembly GCF_020615455.1). Taxonomy (NCBI): domain Eukaryota; kingdom Metazoa; phylum Chordata; class Actinopteri; order Salmoniformes; family Salmonidae; genus Coregonus; species Coregonus clupeaformis. The sequence continues at coordinate 1,386,300 of NW_025533469.1, forward strand.
CATCTCTGATGCAATAATCACCCTCCTGGATGATCACTGAAAGCTGAGGATAAACATCCCTAAGCTCTACTTCCTTCTCATAAGGTGGGTGTCTTTTTGCTGAATCCGTATGTGAGAAAGGTGTACTAACTTCTGCCATTAGTTTTTCTGTCGCCTTCTCTTCCTTTAGCATTTTCTCTATACCTTTGTTTCTCTTATCGTTGGTGTCTTTCATCAGTTTTTGTCCTTCATCTTCAAACAGCTTAAGAACACCCAGCTCCCTTTGTCTCTTTTCTTTACCTCGTTCCCTTTTTTCCACCTTCTTTTGATCTGCCTTGTAAATTGACAGAAGCACCTTCATGATGTTGATGACGTCAGGGTTAAGAGTCCCTTCCACTGGCCATGGTTGTTCAATGTCAGGCCAGCGTTTGTTCCATTTGCCGGATAACCTCACTTAATACCCTTAACTAAAGGATTACTATTTTCAACTATATCAACCGGTGTAATGACATTCATAGCCTTGCTGTCCTTTCTCCCCATTGTAACTACTCTTTTATATTCCTTTATTGTGAATTATTATATTTTAGACTATATAGCCTATGGCTTCCCCCCTTTAATTATTAATATAAACTAAACAACCCCCCCCCAAAAAAAATCAATCAACTAAAATATGAATATTAAAAAAAATCAATTAACATTTTTATTCAAAATTATGAATAATTTAAACCAATTTTTTATTTCTATATCCTATCTTACCAATTTATCAATTAGTGGCTATCTTACCAATCCTAAAAACAAAGCCCTCTAACCCTACAATCACTACAATACCCATAAACCCCCTTGCTCTATAAGCACCTAATTATCTTAATTTTACAGAATAATGTCAGTACTCGATTTCCAACACAACTGCAATCAAACCCAAGTGATGCACAGAGACTCCAAAATGCAAATTTTATTCAAATGATCAGTCTGTTGCCAAGCCTCTGTGAAATTGTCATAACATCAAATATCCTGTAGGGAAGATTTTGCAAACAGAACCAGCCTCAAAACCTTTTGACTCGATCCTCCCCTTGTCACGTGATGTCACGTCAGCACCTCTCTTTCTCTCTCCCTCTCTCTCCTCTCGTCTCGTCCTATCGTTCCTCTCATATGACAAAAGAACAGAGACACAGAAAAAGATTTTAGTAGTTAATGCAATCACTGAGTTACTTCCAGCATTCAATATTTCTTCGTTCACATTCGCTCTAAGAATCAACTCAGGAATAAATATAGATAGCTCAATAACATTTTTATTTTATTTTAATCCGTCATTTTATTTTATTTAATTATTTTTATTTTTAATCCGTCCAACATATCTCTCTCATTTATCAATTCAATATGTCTCAAGAAATAGTTTCATTTTCAAACAACAGCCGCTTTAACAACTAGAAGATTCCATTCGTGTCAAAATCTCTCCTCTTTGTTCCTCGTCTGTGTTTCTGTCTCCCCCTGCAGTGTAACAGAAGTATGACCCATTTTACCCAAAATTCCCCTTGTTGTAGTTTTAGTAAACAACGTGTTGTAGTTTAGTACCGTAAAACAAACGTCTCGATAATCTCGTGCCATAAACTCCCACGTTTTGTAGTGTAGTGTCGAAATAAAATTAAACGCATGCGCAATCACATTCCAACGATACGATTCCCAGACAATAGAACGTTAGCATTCCGCTACAGCCCCTCTATTTTACCCCCTTATATTCAAACAATAACATCAACAGAGCTCACAATCGCATAGAACCCTGAATTCTACACACAAACATAATTTAAGAGGCTTTATTCCATCGCAATGGCCCTCTTAGGTCACACGTTAGCATGTAGCAGCAACACAATTAGCATTTAGCATTAGCATTTAGCATTAGCCGTTATGTACAATGTGGCATGAAACACAACCAGCATTTAGCATTAGCATTAGCAATAGCATTTAGCCTTTATGTACAATGTGGCATGAAACACAACCAGCATTTAGCATTAGCATTTATCATGTGGCGTGCAACATGTAACAAGAAACCTGCACTGCCCTTTCGCTTTGTCTTATTCTCTACCGTTTGTGATGCCGTGAGTTCAATGACCATCTACAGAGAGATTACCCCAAGCAGACATCCCGTCGGACAAAAGATGAGCAATAATCACAATCCAATAAATTCCATCAACCCGAGTTTTTAAACACACCTAATCACATCTAACAGCGCAAGAGGATTTTCGCCCATCTGGATGGCCCCCTAGGGTCTTACACGGTGCAGTGCCCTAATGTATACGTATATCTGCCTTTATTCACTACCAATCAATTGTTTCTAGACTTCATTATTTGCGGCGTTTACCAATGTAACCAAATTTTAGAATAATTATTACAGACCCTTAGTCGACAGCTAATAACACCACATCAGCACAAACCCAAGTAATTTACACTGTACACCCCTTCAATGCCCTCTCATAAATCAGCGGAACAACTAATGCCCAAATGGGAGAAATCTCACCTTATAGCCGGCTTGAGCGGAGTCACCTCGAGATTCAGGAATGGGACAAAGAAACGATGCGTACAGATCCCGGACGAGCCCCCATTTGTAGTGTATCTTGTCGCTGCTGGTGCTCATTGCTGTCAAACAAAGAGTCCGCTTAGGCTGCACTTTGATTAGAAGTTTTATTCATATCACAAGATGTCAGCATAAGTTTACAGACCCGCAGTGTCTGGAGAAACAGCGTCCCAAAATAATCTGTCTGTTTCTAACACCCCCTGCCTCCAGCATATACTTATAAACAATGTAAAAATATGGGTTGCTCCCTCTGCTGTCCAATCACCTGTCTCCCCTGGGGCGTCACCCTACAAATGGCTACTTTTGAACTAAGATAAACATCCCCTCTTTGTTCCTCTAGAATAGTCATAATCTTAATATACTACAGGGACTAGACACGTAAAGTGCTTTTATTTTTCTAAAAGGTGAAAGAGACTTGTATAAAAATATCCTCAAATAAAAGGTAACATTATATACGGTCACCTCATATGAAACATTTGATCTCAAATCGAACATGCTGGAGTACAGAGCCACATTTAAAATGTTAGCTTCACTGTCAAAATAGATATGGTGTGGACTGTATACTCAATACAATCTAAATCTGATACCTCACTGTCTGTCTTTTGACTGATACTGCTTTTTAAACAGCTCTGGTCAGTCTACTCAAATATTTGTACTTTATATTTTTCTCTCTACAAGCAATACTTTGATAATTTGTCATTTCTAATAATGAAACATCCATTTATGAATAGATATGGCAGGTTTCAGGACACTGGTATAACTGAAAATGTTGGAAAAAATATAGCTGCCACTATTTTCACCACCAAAGAATAGCACTGTGGTTTTAATATTATTTTACTATTGCAGGCTGTCAGGCTGTCTAGTCACAGAGGAGGTTGTGCTTCTCTGGTCTCAGCTCTGAAGTCAAACCCCTCACACCTGAGAGAGCTGGACCTGAGTAACAATGACCTGAAGGATTCAGGAGTGAAGCTGCTCTCTGATGGTCTGGGGTATCCCCACTGTAAACTGGAGACTCTGAGGTCAGTATTCCTGTAGTTGGTCAACAAGTGATAACTGTTCACCAGATCCACGTGTGTTTACCAGGCACACATAGTCCACACCATATGTGTTTGGACAGTGAAGCTTACAGTTTTACAGTGGTGTGAAAAAAGTGTTTGCCCCCTTTCTGATTTCTTATTTGTTTGCATGTTTGTCACACTTCAAAATGATTCAGATCATCAAACAAATTTAAATATTAGTCAAAGATAAAACAAGTAAACACAAAATGCAGTTTTGAAATGAAGGTTGATATTATTAAGGGAAAAACAAAATCCAAACCCACATGGCCCGTGTGAAAAAAGTGATTGCCCTTCACAACCTAATAACTGGTTTGGGCCACCCTTAGCAGCAACAACTGCAATCAGCGTTTGCGATAACTTGCAATGAGTCTTTACAGCGCTGTGGAGGAATTCTGGCCCTGCGTCTTTGCAGAATTGTTGTAATTCAGCCACCTTGGAGGGTTTTCGAGCATGAACTGCCTTTTTAAGGTCATGCCACAGCATCTCAATAGGATTCAGGTCAGGACTTTGACTAGGCCATTCCAAAGTCTTCATTTTGTTTTTCTTCAGCAATTCAGAGGTGAACTTGCTGGTGTGTTTTGGATCATTGTCCTGCTGCAGAATCCAAGTTTGCTTCAGCTTGAGGTCACAAACAGATGGCCGGACATTCTCCTTCATGATTTTTTGGTAGACAGCAGAATTCATGGTTCCATTTATCACAGCAAGTCTTCCAGGTCCTGAAGCAACAAAACAGTCCCAGACCATCACACTACCACCACCATATTTTACTGTTGGTATGATGTTCTTTTTCTGAAATGCGGTGTTACTTTACGGCAGATGTAATGGGACACACACCTTCCAAAAAGTTCAACTTTTGTCTCGTCAGTCCACAGAGTATTTTCCCAAAGGTCTTGGGGATCATCAAGATGTTTTCTGGCAAAAGCGAGACGAGCCTTAATGTTTTTTTTGCTCAGCAGTGGTTTTCCTCTTGGAACTCTGCTATCAGGCCATTTTTGCCCAGTCTCTTTCTGATGGTGGAGTCATGAACACTGACTTTAACTGAGTAAGTGAGCCTGCAGCTCTTTGGATGTTGTTGTGGGGTCTTTTGTGACCTCTTGGATGAGTCGTTGCTCTACGCTCTTGGGGTCATTTTGGTTCGGCCCGGTCACTCCTGGGAAGGTTCACCACTGTTCCATGTTTTGCTCATTTGTGGATAATGGCTCTCACTGTGGTTCGCTGGAGTCCCAAAGCTTTGGAAATGGCTTCATAACCTTTTCCAGACTGATGGATCTCAATTACTTTCTTTCTCATTTGTTCCTGAATTTCTTTGGATCTCGGCATGTGTCTAGCTTTTGAGGATCTTTTGGTCTACTTAACTTTGTCAGGCTGTAACTTCTTCTTCAAGAGTAGGCGCGTAAACAAGATGGCGTATTGAATAGAAATCGGTACAAAACACCTCAAGATAAAACATAATATTCAAAATCAGTAAGTTAGACTAAATATTAGCATTTCATATATTCGCAGTTAATATAATTCAATCTAGATAATAACAGAAATAAGATCATAAGGCTAGAGAAATATATCGACAAATATTACTACAACAAGCAACACCCAAACATGACTGAAGACAAGCGTGGAGAGCCGATCCCCAAAAGAAACGTGACTCATCGACAGATACAGATGATATATGCTTTTCAACACTAGGTATGGTAGTGTGGAAAGCGACCTGTTGAAGTCGATAAATGACAAATTGGGCATATTAGAACTGGTCAGTAAAGGCGTAAAATAGTTGAAAGCTGGGAGTCTTCAAATGAGTGACGAAAAGCTTTGGTAATGGAGAAAGAAACCAAAGAAATAAAAGTGACAGTCTCTAAAATGGAAACGGACGTTAGGGAATTAAAAAAGGAGAACAATCTTCTGAGAGAAGCCTTACTAGACATCCAAACTAGATCGATGAGGGAAAATCTAGTACTTACGGGTATTCAGGAAAAGGAGGGAGAAATAACAGAGAATATTATGAAGGACTTCCTGCATACAGCGCTACAAATCCCACTCGAGGCTGTCGAGAAAATCCAACTTCGAACGTGTGTACATCGTTTCGGAAAAAGAGGACAGAAATATGAGCGCCCAATCGTTGCCAAATTTGCTTTTTTTAAGGACAAAGCTATGGTGAAAAGCCTGGGAAAAAGACTTGCTGGCACGGAAATAGGGCATGAATGATCAGTTCCCGGAAGGAGATTGTAGAAAGGTCGCAAAGTTCTGTATCCAATCTTCAAGGAAAACAGATTGAAAGGAAACGTGTTGCACTAGTGGTGGATAAATTATATATTGACAACCAAATGTTCAGAGACACAAAGACTACTCCATGGCTATTCTAAAGTTGTAATGGAGGAGTCAAATATTGGAACACCTGATACTAGCAATGATAGGGATTGTAATATTAAATAATATTTATAGTAAGTATAGTATTTTATAAATGGATAAAACGATATAACAAGCAGAATAATACATCTTTATATACAAATAATTAGAACATGGATTTTTTGGCGGGAGGTTGTTGTTTTGGCGGATGGTTGTTGTGGTTGGTCCTGTGTTCTCTCTGGCGTCCTTTCCCCCTTGCAGCAGATGTGGATGCGGAGTGCGTTTGCACGCTCGGCCCATTTCTTCTGCAGTCAACCATGTGGTGTGCATTTTTGTGTTTGAAAAGGTACGGCGTTAAGTGAGTGAGAGGGGAAATGGTTGCATATCCCAGAGCCGACCGGGTCTATGAACAGGGGTAGTGAGAGAGAGAGCTTTCAATTTTGTGTAGATGAGGGATATACATTTTTAAATATAGTATACATCTAATCTAATTATTCATTGTCCTATCATGATGGAAAGATCCCTAACCCTATAACCTGGACACCCACCTGAGCGACCCATACACCAAAGAGAGTTCCCATCTATTTTATGGACCTGCTGTGAATATGCAGCCTAAAGAGAGAAATAAATGCGGTCAGAGACCTACTTGACAGCACCGCCCCTCAAGATTCTGAGCCTGCCTGGCAGGGTTGGTCCTACAAAGCCAGAGCCCCTGATGGGAGAGCATAATATAGGAAATTCTCAAAGCTGCTAATGAGAACCTTGACGACCTTTTATCTAGCCGGTGGGGATTCCGGTGGGGTACGCCCACCCAGGTAGTGCAGTGCTGGCAACACTGGCTGCAGTAACCCATGGGAGGGGGTCACACTCGGACAATCAGAGAGGGGTTTATCATTGTGGCCCAGGTGGCACAAAATAATCAAAGGTCTGACCGCATGGAGATGCTTGGGAAAATGGTTACAACAGGGGATCAGAGTGTTTGTGTCTCAGGTGAAGAGGGTGGATCTGATCTCCATCACCTAGGACTTGACATAGATTAAGTAGATTAATCAAATCTCACATTGTTGTCAATTTCTGCTCAATCTGCATGCTTTCTCAATCAGCTTTAACTGTATGTGCACTCGTAGATCAAGTTATTTCTCGAGGTGGGCTCTGGGATATAACAGCCGTTGAGTATCGGATTTTATGGTGGATTGTGGAGGAGGGGGGTTGAGTGTGTTGGGAGTATGTGAGTATGTGCGTGTGTGCTGGTCTGGCATCTGTTGTGGGGGGGGGGATGTTGGGGGGTATGGGATGGACCGCGGGAATTATTTGCTAGGATAATAATTGCTTATCAATGAATTAAATGTAATACAATGGCAATCCTGGTTATATGTTAGAATCCATGTCGTGAATCTGCCGACATTATTACGCATATTAATTGATAATGATGGAAAATAGGATATGCGTAATTTAAAATAATAATAGTTATATAGATATATATATATATATAGAGGTGAAAGCATTGGAAATGCTTTTGGCGGTTAACCTGCTTCTGTTTTGTGGGTGGCACTGTGTGCTGTTTTCGATGGATGGGTCCTGGCCTCTCGGGGCCTTAGGGATACGGAGGGACGTGGGGGATGCTGATCACTGGGATGACGGCTCAACTTGGGATGGAGGGGCTTTAGCGGGGGAATTAGTGGAGAACAATTGAAGGGTTACTCCATAGCAATGCAAATATCACGGTACAGCTATATGGACACTCAATCATTACGCTATTTTTATTGGTAAATTTACAAACATATATAATGATAAATAGACTTGAAACTTGTATCTCATTATGGTGTATGGTGAAATAAGTATAGCCAGTTATAATTGTAATGGCTTAGCTGATAATAACAAAGAAGAACAATGTTTACATGGCTCAAAGAGAAGGAATATAATATCTATTGTATACAGGAAACTCATTCAACAATTCGAGATGAAGTAGCGTGGAAAAAAGAATGGGGGAAATATACTTCTCCCATGGGCAAAGAAATTCAAAAGGGGTGATGATATTAATTAATAGTAATTTCGATCCGAATGTGCAAATTGTCCAAATAGATACGCAAGGTAGATGGATTATTTTAAATATGAGTATTGGACCATAAACAGATATGGCTCATTAACCTTTATGGACCAAATAATGATGATCCACAATTCTTTGACAAATATATAATAAATTATCAAGCCTGCAAGCAACTCAAGACAATATTATTATGGTGGGGGATTATAATACTGTTTTAAATCGCTCAATGGACCGAAAAGGAAATCACACCACAAACAATCACCCACATGCTCTTGAAATTGTGAATGTCATGGATACATTAGAACTAGTAGATATATGGAGGCTTAAATATGCTGATCTAGTGAGATATACATGGCGGAGACTGAATCAAGCTGGTCGTCTTGACTTCTTTCTTATCTCATTCTCGGTGGCACCAAAAGTAAAAAAAAAGTGTTGATAGGGGACAGAATGCGGTCGGACCATCATATAATAGGCATATACATTACTCTGACATTGAATTTCCACGTGGGAGGATAGTTGAAATTTAATCAAAGCCTATTAGATGATAATTTATTTATAATTAGAACAAAGGAATTTATAACTGACTTTTTCCAACATAACATAGGGACAGCGAATCCCCTTATTGTATGGGACACCTTTAAATGTGCCTTTAGAGGCCATGCAATTCAGTACTCATCTCGAAACAAAAGACCAATTAGGTCAAAAGAGTTTATACTAAGAAAGGAAATAGAAAGTCTAACAGAACAGATAGATGGCAATAAAACTGTAACATAGAGGCTCAGAAAAATTAGAGGAAAAACAAAAGAAATGGAAAAACTTATTCAAGAAAGATCAAGTGTAATATATTATAAAAATAAAGCAAACTGGATGGAATATGGGGAAAAATGCACAAAATTATTTTTTAATCTTCAACATAGAATGCTACCAAAAGAACTTAATGAAACTGGTTACAATTGACGGAGTCACCCATAATTCACTAATGATATTTTGAAGGAAGAAACAATTTTAGCGATATGTTTTCTTTTCAGTCGACTCCATCTCCTCTAACTGAAGCTAATTGTAGAGATTTTTTTCCTATTGATAATGTCAAATTAACAGCCACACAGAAAGACTCATGTGAAGGTGAAATTACAGAGGAGGAACTTCTGGATGCAATTAAAGACTTTAAGTCGGGAAAACTCCAGGGTTGGATGGCATACTAATCGAGGTATACCAAACCTTTTTGATATACTAAGAGGACCGTTATTAGTGTTTTAACAACTCTATGTAAATGGTAGATTATCTGACACTCAAGAAGAAGGTCTGATCTCATTATTACTGAAACAGGATACAAGTGGAAAATATAAAGATCCAGTCCATTTACAAAATTGGAGGCCCCTTACACTTCAGTGTTGTGATGCAAAAATCCTAGCAAAATGGTAGCGCATAGAATTAAAAAGGTATTGTCGGATATTATTCATTCTAATCAGACAGGTTTTTTACATGGAAGATACATTGGAGATAATATAAGGCAAGTATTGGAAACAATAGAACACTATGGAAAATATGGGAAACCAGGCCTGCTATTCATAGCAGACTTGAAAAGAAGCTTGATAAAGTTTGACTGGAATTTATATATACATGCCTGGAGCATTTCAATTTTGGAGAATCTCTTATAAAATGGGTCAAAATCATGTATAGTAACCCTAGGTGTAAAATAGTAAATAATGGCTATTTCTCAGAAAGTTTCAAACTGTCAAGAGGAGTGAAACAAGGTTGTCCACCTATCGACATATCTATTTATTGTGGTCATCGAGATGTTAGCTATTAAAATCAGATCCAATAATAATATCAGAGGATTAGAAATACAGGGCTTAAAAACAAAGGTGTCATTGTACGCAGATGATTCATGTTTTCTTTTAGATCCACAACTAGAATCCCTCACAGCCTCATAGAGGATCTAGATACATTTTCTAACCTCTCTGGATTAAACCAAATTATGACAAATGTACTATATTACGAGTATTGGATCACTAAAAATACAATTTTTACATTACCATGTAGTTTACCAATAAAATGGTCTGATGGTGATGTGGATATACTGGAATACATATCCCAAAGGAAATAAATGATCTCACTTCAATAAATTTTAATAGAAAGTTAGCAAAAATAGATGAGATCTTACTACCATGGAAAGGAAAATACTTGTCAATTTGTGGAAAAAATCACCCTGATTAACTCTTTAGTATTATCCCAGTTTTACCTATTTGCTTATGGTCTTGCCTACGCCTAGCAAACAGTTTTTAAATTATATGAGAAAAAAATATTCAATTTTATTTGGACGGCAACAGAAGCCAGACAAAATTAAAATACATTTTATATAATGAATATGAATTCGGAGGACAGAAATTATTAAATATTAAAGCATTAGACCTATCACTAAAATCTTCAGTCATCCAAAAGTTATACTTAAATCCGAACTGGTTCTCAAGCAAATTAGTAATCTGTCTCACCCACTGTTCATGAAGGCCTTTTTCCCTTTATTCAGATTACAACCTCTCACTTTCAGTTATTTGAAAAGGAAATAATCTCCCAAATGTCACTATTTCTAAAACAAGCCATAGAAAGTTGGTTGCAATTTCAATTTAATCCTCCAGAAACGACAGAACAAATAATGCAACAAATGTGTGGTTAAATTCAAATATACTAATTTGACAAAAAACCTTTATTTTTGACAGAATGTTTAAAAAAGGTATAATCTTCAGTAAATGATATCATCGGTAGGGACTGGTGGAGTTATGTGCACATGCAGCTAACAAAAACATATGGAAATGCTCTGCTCTACCCAAAATTACAACCAAATAATTGCAGCCTTACCGTAAAAGTGGAAGAGAGGAAAGTTGAAGGGGGGAAAGTAAGGAACTTGTCTGTCGGCCTTGCATTAAAGAACATAATTGGTTAAGGAAAACTGTGATAAATAAAAAAAAGTATATCAGTTTCACTTAAGGACCAAAGGATTGACAGCAGGTCCCGGTATAGATTGCAAAATAGTTGGGGAAGAGATCTTTGGCGTACCGATCCCATGGCATAGTGTTTGTGAACTGACACGAAAAACGACACCGGATTCAAAATTAGAATCTTTCAATTTAAATTATTATATAAAATTCTTGCAACCAATAGAATGTTATTTATGTGGGGATACAATCTTCCCAGCTCTGCAGATTTTGCTGTGAAGAGATAGAATCATTAGATCATTTGTTTTGGTTCTGTCCATTTTGTAGCTTGTTTTTGGACACAGGTCCAGGAATGGCTAAGGATTGCAATATTTACCTGGAACTAACCTTGCAGATAGCATTACTGGGTGATCTGAAAAGTCATAGTCAATCAATCAATAATATAATAATACTTTTAGCAAAAATGTTTATTTTTAATTCAGCAATCTGTAGAAGCAATGAGAATAGAAAGGTTCAGAACTTTTGTAAAACATCACAGTATGGTTGAAATATATATGGCAAATAGAAATCCTATATGGATGGTGTTAAGAGATAGATGGGAGGTATTGAATAGAGTTGAAGGATGGGACTAATAACAAATAACAACAAATAATAACAAAGATAGCGTAATAATGTAGCATACTGTGTCCATAATAAGTATATAGGTTGTATGTTGGGAGCTTTTGGGAAAGAGCACAGTTAGAAAGATATGGCATTTGAAGCAAACCGGATGGACATCATGAAAATGATCGGAGAGGTTGAGAGTAGAAGAAGTTCAGGAGCAAAAAATAAATATATATATATATATATATATATATATATATATATATATATATATATAGATATAGATATAAATTATTTAAAATCAACTCTGTCCATAAAGTGTAGATAGTGTTAGACCGGAAGTAGAGGCCTGGGCGTTGTTGTTCACTAATTTACTTCAAGTAGGGAAAGGATGGTGGGGTTGAAAAAGTAATAAAGGGGAATATATATATAAAAAATAAAAAAAAACATGGGGATTGGAAGTGATGCAGACAATTACATTGATAGAAGATACAATCTATCTGCAACATTAAGCTGATCCATCCCAAAAAAAAAAAAAAAAAACTTTGTCAGGCAGGTCCTATTTAAGTGATTCCTTGATTGAGAACAGGTATGCGTAATCAGGCCTGGGTGTGGCTAGAGAATTGAACTCAGGTGTGATAAACCACAGTTGAGTTGTGTTATAACGGGGGCAAACACTTTTTCCCACAGGGCCATGTAAGGTTTGGATTTTGTTTTCCCTTAATAATACCAACCTTCATTTCAAAACTGCATTTTGTGTTTACTTGTGTTATCTTTGACTAATATTTAAATTTGTTTGATGATCTGAAACATTTAAGTGTGACAAACATGCAAACAAATAACAAATCAGGAAGGGGCAAACACTTTTTCACACCACTGTATTTGTACTTTTATATTTGTTTATAATAGGGGGACTAGATACGTAAACTGCTTTTATTTTTCTAATGGTGAAAGATATATGTATGAAAATACCCTCAAATAAAAGGTGACATTATACACTGTGTAATGACGCTCCAGGAGAGTGAGGATCCATTTGCAGTTTTATTACAATCTGGGTCGTACAAACAGGGTCAATCGCCAGCAGACACAACAGTAGGGATAAGGCAACTCGTAATCCAGGTACAGGCATAAGGTCAGGGCAGGCAGCAAGCTTACAAAAATCAGTCCAGTAAAGAATATAGTCCAGGGCAGGCAGCAAAGAATCAAGGAGGGAAAACAGTCCAGAGTAAATCCACGGGCAGACAGACACAGGTGAAACGCTCAGAAATGATCACCAGGGTAAACAAGACTTCGCAAAGAGAGAGAGTTTGAGAGCACCTAAATAGTCTACTGATGGGAGTCAGGTGTGCTGTAATCAGAGCCAGGTATGTGGGAAATGTAGTTCAGGGGTTTAATACTCAGGAGAGGGTTCCCTCTGGTGGTGAGCAGGAGGAACACGGAGTTCGTTTGTGACAGAGCCCCCCTGCGAGCGGCTCTGGCGAAGAGCGACCCGCCGGGGTCTTCCTCGAGGTCGGGGAGTCCGGTTTCTCCGGGTGCGTCCTATGGAACTCAGTCATGAGTGCGGGGTCGAGTATGTCCTCTGGAGTAACCCGCGATCGCTCTTCCGGTCCGTACCCTCCCCAATCCACCAGATATTGGAGGAGCCTGCCCCGGCGTCTGGAATCGAGTAGATCTCGAACCTGATATGCCTCCTCGCCGTCCACCAAGATGGGTGGGGGGCCCTGATCACTGGTCTGCTCCTCCTCCTCCGCTCTCGGACCACCAGCGGGTTTGAGAAGTGATACATGAAAAGTGGGAGAGATACGATAATTAGAGGGTAATGCCAAACGGAAGGAAACTGGTGTAATCTGTTTAACAATTTGGAAGGGACCTACATACCTGGGACTGAGTTTCTTGCAAGGAAGTCTGAGGCGTAGGTCTCGAGTGGATAGCAGACCCATTGACCTGGGAGTATATTCGGGATTGGGACACGGTGACGATTGGCCTGCAACTTCTGTTTCCTGACAGCATCGTAGCAATGGGTGTGAGCCTGACTCCAGATGTCCTCGCTTCTCTGGAGCCAGTCGTTGACAGAGGGTACCTCGGTGGGTTCCCCTGACCATGGAAATAGGGAGGTTGGAAGCCCATGACACATTGGAATGGAGTTAGACCGGTGGAGGGTTTCTGAGGAGTTCTGTGCATACTCCGCCCACATGAGGAATCGACTCCAGTCTGCTTGGTTCTGATGACAGTAGGCTCTGAGAAACCGGGTGATCTCCTGATTGAGGCGTTCTGTCTGACCATTAGATTGTGGGTGATATCCTGAAGTGAGGCTAATGTTGATGTTGAGTTGTTGGAAGAATGCTGACCATACTCTGGATGTGAATTGGGGCCCCGGTCCGACACGATGTCCTCAGGCAGGCCAGTAGAAGCGAAACACAAGGTTGCACATGAGTTCGGCTGTTTTCCAATGCTGTGGGCAGTTTGGGGTGGAATCAACCGGCAGGCCTTGAGAAGCGATCTATGACAGTGAGTATTGTGGTGTTCCCATTGGACTTGGGAAGATCGGTAATAAAGTCTATGGCAAGATGGGACCATGGTCGGTGGGGAACTGGCAGTGGTTGCAGTAGGCCGATGGTAGTTGTCTGAGATGTTTGCTTGTGTTACAGGTGGTGCATTCGTTAATGAATTTTATTGTGTCTGCCCGCAAGGTTGGCTACCAAAAGCTGTTCTGAAGCGGTGAACAGTGGCAGCAGATTCCAGGATGACCGGAGCTGATGCGGATAAACTTGCTGTAGCACTTTCTGACCAGAGATCTGAGGTACAAAAAGTTTTGTTAGGGGGCATTCGGGAGGAGGGTCTTTTGTGGAATTGGCCTGGGTGAGCTCTGTCATGATGTCCCACTGAATAGGGGCCACGATTAATGACTCAGGAAGCAGGGTTTCCTTGGATTCAGTGGGAACTACACCGTCGTGTTGGGCGTGATAATGCGTCTGCTTTGGTGTTCTTTGAACCGGGACGATAAGTAACGGTGAAGTCAATCGTGTAAAGAAGAGAGCCCACCTCGCTTGTCTGGGATTCAGTCTCTTGGCAGATCGCAAGTATTCCCAGATTCTTGTGGTCAGTTAGAATCACAAGCGGGTGTTTAGCTCCCTCCAGCCAATGACGCCACTCCTCCATAGCTGCTTTCATGGCCAACAGTTCTCGGTTTCCGTCGTCATAGTTCTGTTCGGCTGGACTAAGTTTACGGGGAGTAATAGGCGCACGGATAGAGCTTGAGTGGGGATCCGTGCCGTGTGAGAGGATGGCTCAATGCCCGTAGAAGCGTCCACCTCAACTGTAAACGGGATTTCAGGATTAGGGTGGTGGAGGATGGGGGCAGATGTGAAACGTGACTTGAGTTCTTCAGAAAGCCTCCTGTGCTGTAGTTGACCAGGTGAGGTGTGGTGCATTTCTCTTAGTCATAGAGGTTAAGGGAGAGGCTACCGAGCTGGGAAATTCCTGATGAAGCGTCGGTGAAGTTCGCAAATCCCAAGAAGCGTTGTAACTCCTTTAAGGTTACTGGCAGTGGCCAGTCTAGAACGGCCTTGACCTTCTTCTCGTCCATGGCGACTCACTCCTGGTTGATGATGTGCCCAAGAAAGACGTGGAAGTCTGGTGAAATTCGCACTTCTCTGCTTTGGCGTATAATTGGTGATCAATGAGTCGTTGTAATACTGTTCTCACGTGTTGCACGTGTTCCTCATAGGTGTTGGAATAGAGCGAATGTCATCGATGTAAACAATTACCCAACGATTAAGCATGTCCCGAAGAGCGTCATTGATAAGCGACTAAATACGGACGGACTATTGGACAGCCGAAAGGCATCACCAAATACTCATAGTGCCCAGTGCTGGTAGAAGGCTGTCTTCCATTCATCACCGTCCCGGATGCGAATGAGATTGTAGGCGCTGGAGGTCCAGTTTGGAGAAGTCCCTAGCTTTGCGGAGTTGTTCTAGGGCAGCTGGTACCAGCGGTAAAGGATATCGAAACTTGACGGGATGTCGTTGAGACCCGGTAGTCGATACAAGGGCGGGGCCACCGTCTTTTTTAACAAAGAAGAAGCCAGAGGCTGCAGGTGATGTCGACGTTCTAATGAACCCCTTCGAAAGTTCCTCCTCGATGTAGTTGTTCATGGCTTCTGATTCGGGTTGTGATAGGAAAGATTCGGCCCTTAGGTGGTGTTGTGCCTGGTAATAGTTCGATGGAACAGTCAGCTTGATCGGTTGGGGGAGTTCCATAGCCTTGGTCTTGCTAAAAGCTTCGGTGAGGTCAGAGTATTCAATGGGAAGAGTGGGGGAAAAGGACCGGCTCGTCCTTTAGCGTGACGGTCTGAATGGAGGAGTGAAGGGCTGCCAGTTAAGCAGTTGGAGTGACATGACGGGTCCCCATTTGATGATACGACCCTCCCTCCATGAGATGAGGGGATTATGTTGAACGTAGCCAGGGAGTCCAAGAATAACCGGGTTATGAGGTGATGGATGGCGTAGAAAGCGAATTACCTCAGTGTGAAGGTACCGGTCTGTAGTTGAAGGTCCACGGTGGTGTGCAGGACCCTCCCATCGCCGAGAGGCCGTCCATCTAGCGCCTCCACTGCCAATTGAGAGTTACAGGAGATTAATGGGAGTTGTTGTTGTTGGGCAAACTCGTGAGACATAAAGTTCCCGGCTGCTCCTGAGTCTAATAGAGCTGATGTGGATATATGATTGCCCTCTAGAGATAATACTATAGGTACTTTGATGCAAGAACTGGAATGATGTGCTTGAACACAAAGGACTCACCGAAGAGGGATTACAGGAGTGGTCTTGTGGGCGCCCTCAGATGGCCCGGTTGACCACAATAGAGGCAGAGATGTTGACGTATGCTGTTCTTCGGAGTCAGGTGAGTATATCCGAGCTGCTAGGTTCAGTTTGAGACAGAGTGACCGGGTGTGTGCTGGTGGGTACCGTTCTGAGTGGACGGCGATGAACGAATCAGATTGTCAATCTGAATGGTTAGTTCGATGAATTGATTCAGCGATTTCCTTCATCTCGGCAGGCCAGTTCGGATTGCAACTCCAAGCTGAGTCCCTTGCGAAAAAGAGCAGTTTAAGTGTGCTCTCCACCCAGTCGGTTTGAGCTGCTAGAGTGCGAAATGTCAAAGCATATTCTGCTGCGGTATTCCTGCCCTGGCTCAACGCAAGTAGTCGGGTCATCAGCTCTCCTCATACCTCCCTCCGGGTGTTCAAATATTTCCCGGAAGCGTTGAAGAAAGGTACCAAACGATGGAAAAGCAGTGCCATCCTCTCTCCAAACCCGCCGTCACCCACTCTAACGCCTTGTCAGCGAGGGTGAGCATACCAAGGAAATCTTGCTGGACATCGGTGACATACATAGCTGGTTGTTGATCAATGAATAATGAACATTGCAGTAGAAATCCCTTACTTTTGGTTGGGTTGCCGTCGAACTTATCAGGGAGAGCCAGGCGTGGGTTAACTGTGGTGACGGTGGTGGAGAAGCGCCCACACTCAGCGTTCGGTGGAGGAGGGGCTGGGTTCGTTAGCGACACCGGCAACCTCTGAGCGTCCTGACGGAGTTCCTCTGTTACTGTAGTTAAATGGGTTAGCTGCTGTTGATGAATGGCGAGTTGGTGAGCTTGGTGGAGATCTCCGTGGACATCTGAACCAGAGCTGCTGGATGCGTGTGTCGGCGAAGTCTTCTGTAATGACGCTCCAGGAGAGTGAGGATCCATTTGCAGTTTTACTACAATCTGGGTCGTACGAAACAGGGTAAATCGCCAGCAGACACAACAGTAGGGATAAGGCAACTCGTAATCCAGGTACAGGCATAAGGTCAGGGGCAGGCAGCAAGCTTACAAAAATCAGTCCAGTAAAGAATATAGTCCAGGGCAGGCAGCAAAGAATCAAGGAGGAAAACAGTCCAGAGTAAATCCACGGACAGACAGACACAGGTGAAACGCTCAGAAATGATCACCAGGGTAAACAAGACTTCGCAAGAGAGAGTTTGAGGAGCACCTAAATAGTCTACTGATGGGAGTCAGTTGCAACTGGTAATCAGAGCCAGGTATGTGGGAAATGTAGTTCAGGGGTTTAATACTCAGGAGAGGGTTCCCTCTGGTGGTGAGCAGGAGGAACAGCGGGAGTCTCGTTTGTGACACACTGTCACCTCATTTGAAACATTTGATCTCAAATCCAAAATGCTGGAGGACAGAGCCACATTTAAAATGTTAGCTTCACTGTCAAAATATATATAGTGTGGACTGGATACTCAATACAATCTAAATCTGATACCTCACTGTCTGTCTTTTGACTGATACTGCTTTTCAAACAGCTCTGGTCAGTCTACTCAAATATTTGTACTATACATTTTTCTCTCTACAAGCAATACTTTGATAATTTGTCATTTCTAATAATGATACATCCATTTATGAATAGATATGGCAGGTTTCAGGACACTGATATATCTGAATATGTTGAAAAAATATACTGCCACTATTTTCACCACCAAAGAATAGCAGTGTGGTTTTAATATGATTTGACTCTTTGCAGGCAAGCTGTGCTTCTCTGGTCTCAGCTCTGAAGTCAAACCCCTCACATCTGAGAGAGCTGGATCTGAGTAACAATGACCTGAAGGATTCAGGAGTGAAGCTGCTCTCTGCTGGACTGGGGAATCTCCACTGTAAACTGGAGACTCTGAGGTCAGTATTCCTGTAGATGGTCAACAAGTGATAACTGTTCACCAGATCCACATGTGTTTACCAGGCACACATAGTCCACACCATATGTGTTTGGACAGTGAAGCTTACAGTTTTAAATTTGGTGCTATGCTCCAGCATTTTGGATTTGAGATATAATGTTTCATATTAGGCAACAGAACAGAATATCACCTTTTATTTGAGGTTAATGGTGAGAGGTTAGCATGTTTTGTTGTAGCCTCTGTAACTTTCTCATTCATTATTATTCATGATTCATTCATTATTTTTATTAATCATGGCATCATTAGGATTAATTTAGTAGTGTTTAGAAACATGTTATCTACTCACTTAGACAGAAAATTACTCCAGTCATCATCCACCATTCAGTTACTATTGGGCAAAACATAACCCAAAACACAACCAAAACAAACTGCAAATGCAACCAACGGGTTTGGGACCAAATACTAAACTTTTGACTACTTTAATACACTATAAGTGAATTGGTCAGAATACTTATGACTTCTTCAAATAGGAGGACTAGATACATAAAGTGCTTTCATTTTTCTAAACGGTGAAACAGATATGTATGAAAATACTTTCAAATAAAAGGTGACATTATATACTGTCATCTCATATGAAACATTTGATCTCAAATCCAACATGCTGGAGTATAGAGCCACATTTAAAATGTTAGCTTCACTGTCAAAATAGATATAGTGTGGACTGTATAGTCTATACAATCTAAATCTTATACCTCACTCTCTGTCTTTTGACTGATACTGCTTTTAAACTGCTCTGGTCAGTCTACTCAAATATTTGTACTATACATGTTTCTCTCTACAAGCAATATTATGATAATTTCTAATAATGATACATTAATTTATGAATAGATATGGCAGGTTTCAGGACACTGATGTATTTTAATATGTAGAAAAAATATACGCCACTATTTTCACCACCAAAGAATAGCAGTGTGGTTTTTAATGTGATTTGACTCTTTGCAGGCTGTCAGGCTGTCTAGTCACAGAGGAAGGCTGTGCTTCTCTGGTCTCAGCTCTGAAGTCAAACCCCTACGCCTGGAGAGCTGGACCTGAGCTACAATCACCCAGGAGACTCAGGGAGTCAGACTGCTCTCTGCTGGACTGGAGGATCCACACTGCAGACTGGAGAAACTCAAGTATGTAGAGGGTTTATGTCAATGTTCATATCAGACATGTTGGAGTTATCAGGCTAGTTAAGACAAACATTCTGACCACCACTTGGACTAAGTTATATAAAGACTGTGTGTGTGTGTGTGTCACAAAGAGGACACACAGACACACACTGGACACACAAACACACTGGACACACACACATACCACACACACACTGGACACACACACACATGCACACACACAGACACACACACAATGGACACACACACACATGCACACACACAGACACACACACACTGGACACACATACACACACACTGGACACACACACAGACAAACATTCTTACCACGGCTTGTACAAAGTTATATAAAGACTGTGTATGTGTGTGTGTGTGTGTGTGTGTGTGTATGTGTGTTTGTGTGTGTGTGTGTGTGTGTGTTTTTGTGGGTCCAGTGTATGTGTGTGTGTCTAACACACACTGGATCACACACACACACACACACACACACACACACACACACACACACTGGACACACACACACACACACTGGACACACAAACTGGACCCACACAAACACACACACACTCACACACACACACTGGCACACTCACACGCTAGACACACACACACACACACTAGACACACACAAACACACATACTAGACGCACACACACACACAACACACACACAGACACGTACACTGGACACACACACACATTAACTGGACACACACACACACGCTGGACACACACACACACTGGACACACACACACACACACACTTGCCACACACAGACACGTACACTGGACACACACACTACACACACACACACACACACACACACACACACACACACACACACACACAGACACGTACACTGGACACACACACTGGACACACACACACACACACAAACACACACACTGGACACACACACAAACACCCACACACAATCACACTGGACACACACACACTGGACACACCACGCTGGACACACACACACACTGGACACACACACAGACACACACTGGACCCACACACACACTGGACAAACACACACACACACACACTGGACACACACACACACACACACACACACACTCACACACTGGACACATACACACTAGACACACACACACACATACACACTCACTGGACACACACACACACACACAAGCACAAACTGGCCACACAAAATAGACACACACACACACACACACTAGATATACACACACGCAGACACACTGGACACACACACACACACACACTCACTGGACACACACACATTGGACACACACACACACTGGACACACACACACACTCGACACATACACACACAAGTTACACACACTGGACACACACACACTGGACAAGCATTCTTACGACTGCTTGGACAAAGTTATATAATGTGTGTGTGTGTGTGTGTGTGTGTGTGTTTGTCCAGTGTATGTGTGTGTGTGTCAGTGTGTGTGTGTGTGTCCAGCGTGTGTGTGTGTGTGTCCAGCGTGTGTTTGTGTGTCAGTGTGTGTGTGTGTTCAGTGTGTGTGTCCAGCGTGTGTGTTTGTCCAGTATGTGTGTGTGTCTAGTGTGTGTATGTATGGATCCAGTGTGTGTGTGTGTGTGTGTGTGTGTTTGTGTCCTGTGTGTGTGTGTTTCCTTTTTGTGTGTGTGTGTGTCCAGTGTGTGTGTGCAGTCTGTGTCTGTGTGTGTCCAGAGTGTGTGTGTGTGTCTAGTGTGTTTTTTTCCAGTTTGTGTGGGTGGGTGAGTGAGTGTGAGTGTGTGTGTGTGTGTCCAGTGTGTGTGTGTGTGTCCAATGTGTGTGTGTGTCCAGTGTGTGTGTGTGTGTGTCAATGAGTGTGTGTGTGTGTGTGTGTGTGTGTGTGTGTGTGTGTGTGTGTGTGTGTGTGTGTTAGTGTGTGTGTGTGTTTGTGTGTGTGTGTGTGTGTGTGTGTGTGTGTGTGTGTGTGTGTGTGTGTGTGAGTTCAGGTGTATCCTCAATGACTGTCTGTTCTTCTGCTTACCGCTACAGTGTGGAACATGGTGGAGAGAACACAATGAAACCTGGACTTAGAAAATGTGAGTGTTGACTGCTGTGAAGAATATGACTAAGAATAAGTCTTAATTCAAGTGAAGTCAAAGTCAAAGACCACCATCATTACTTACTTGGTCATATTAAATATCAGCTGTAGTTCTACAGAAGCACAAATCAGGGACACCAAAGTTTACAAAGAGTTGCTTTGACAATGTGTGTGTCTGTGTGTGTCTGTGTGTGTGGCGTGTTTGTGTTACTTTAGAAATGTGTGTGTGTGTGTGTTCAGGATGTTTGTGTGTTTGTTCAGGTTGTGTGTGTGTGTGTGTGTGTGTGTGTGTTCAGGATGTGTGTGTGTGTTCAGGATGTGTATGTGTGTCCAGTGTGTGTGTGTGTTTGTGTTTGTTCAGGATGTGTGTGTAATTAATGGGAATAAGTGTGTTTTTATATTACCATACAGTATAACATATGATCATTCAACAAGTCTCAAGTTACCTTAACTTCTCCTTTTTGATACCTAGAAAATTCTACATTAAATGAATTAGTGAAAAGTGAGTTAACATTCTAATGTGAATGATGATGATTTCTAATATTGTGTCTGGTTTCATCCATCAGATGTCTGTGATCTCACACTGGACCCAAACACAGTAAACAGACTCCTCTCTGTCTGAGGGAGAACAGAAAGGTGACACGTAGAGGAGCAGCCGTATCCTGATCACCCAGAGATTTGAGGGCTGGGAACAGGTGCTGTGTAGAGAGGGTCTGACTGGGCGCTGTTACTGGGAGGTAGAGTGGAGTGGGATCAGGGTTGATATAGGAGTGACATATAAAGGAATCAACAGGAGAGGAGTGGGTGATGACTGTAGGATTGGATCCAATGACAAGTCCTGGTGTCTGTTCTGCTCTGACAACAGTTACTATGCCTGTCACAATAATAAGTTGACTACCATAGGACGTCCCCTCCTCCAGCTCCCACAGAGTAGGAGAGTGTATCTGGACTGGGCCGGCACTCTGTCCTTCTACAGAGTCTCCTCTGACACACTGACCCACCTGAACACATTCCACTCCACATTCACTGAGCCCCTCTATCCAGGGTTTAGGTTTGGTTTGTCTCCTCAGTGTCCCTGTAAATAATAACCATGGTAACACTGGACACACACACACACACTGAACACACAAACACTGGACACACACACTGACACACTGGACACACACACTGACACACACTGGAAACACAAACACACTTGATACACAAACACTGTACACACACACACACACACACACACACTGAACAAACACACTGAACACACACACACTGGACACACACACACACACACAGGACACACACACACATACACACACAGGACACACACACACTGCTCACACACACACACTGGAACACACACAATGGACACACACACACACTCTGGAACACACACACACACACTGGACACACACACACACACACACTGGACACACACACTCACACACACTGGACACACACACCTGACACACAAACACACACACAGGACACACACACCTGACACACACACACAGAGAACACACACACACACTGGACACACACACACACACACACACTGGACAAACACACACAGGACACACACTCATACACATTCGACACACACACATACACACTGGAAACACACACACAGGACACACACATACACACTGGACACACACAAACACACACATGACACACACACAGGACAATCACACACACTGGACACACACACTCACACTCACTGGACACACACACTCACACACACTGGACACACACACCTGACACACACACACACACACAGGACACACACACCTGACACATACACACACTGGACACACACACACACACCTGACACACACACACACAGGAAACACACACACACTGGACACACACACACACACACACACACACACACTGGACACAGACACTCACACACACTGGACACACACAAACACACACACACACACTGGACACACACACATACGCTGGACACACACACTCACACTGGACCCACACACATACACACACACACGACACACACACATACACACTGGAAACACACACACCTGACACACACACACACACACATACAGGACACACACACTGGACACACACACACACTGGACACACACTCACAAACACTGGACACACACACACACTGGACACACACACAGACACTGGACACACACACATACACACTTACACACAAACACACACACACTGGACACACACACACACTGGACACATACACACT